>NW_023994450.1:245000-290000 GCF_015586225.1 Lucilia sericata
TAATATTTGGTAATTGAAGAATTGTGAAAATTTGAATTTTTTCGAATAAGATAAAATAAAGAGAAATTTTTTTTTAGTTTTTGCTAAATGTGATTAATAAATAAATTACTAGTTCTTAGGAAATCAAATTTGTCATAACTTGTTTATATATGTAATTAATACCATGCGATTACAACCTTTTAAAAGTACCCAGCAATGTTATGGTAATGACTTGTACTTACTCAACAACTTACTTTTCAATGACTACTACATACCATCTGCATTATGTGGTTTCCCAATTCCCCACACACAAATCCATCTCTGATTTGGCTATAACAAAACAATAAGAACACAGAGCTTTTTATACCCTGCACTACTATAATGGGGAGGGTATTATGCGCTTGTGCTGATGTTTGTATCACCCAAAAATATTGATTCTACAGCCACCTTAAAGTACACCAATCGTCTCAGAATCACTTTCTCAATTTAGCTATGTTCGTCTGTCTGTCTGTATGTATGTCTGTGTGTCCATGTAAAGCTTATGGTCGCAATTTTCAAAATAATTTCATGAAATTTGGCGCATACTTTTTTTTTGACCCAAGGACGAAGCATATTGAAAATGGTTAAAATTGGACCATTATTTCGCCTAGCCCTCATACAACCGTACCCCCGAGCTCATAATTATGTCAACAAATATCGGCAAAACTTAGTTTTATAAAAGTCTAAATGACAATGTCGGTTTTCGGGCCTCATATAAATTCCTCTTCAGAAAATGACTTCATGATCAAAATTCACTTATAAACACTAATTTCACTATGAAATTCTGCATAAAAATGTAGACGTAAATCTCTCTACCAAAATTTATAAGGATAGACCCATATTAGCCTCCTGCCTCCATATAACCTCTCTTTTAGAAAACTCTTTTTTTGTCAACAAATTGTTACAATTTCTCTGAATTAAGGTAAAAAACAAATTCAATGCTTTATTATTAAAATAATCCACAATTTGTTCACACTACTCACTGGTATCATATGGTAGGCCATGTCCGACTATACATTTTTTCTTGTTTCTTTTTGCCAAACCATGCACAAAAATGTTAATTCTTTGATGAAGTTTTCAGAAGGTTCGGAGTGAAAATCTATAAAGAAATGTTTTGGTACTTTTTCCCACATCAAATGATACTTTTCTAATTTTTCATAATATTGAACATAAAATCATGTTACGATTAAAGGGAAATTGTATGGAGTTTTTGGTACTTTTTCGTAGATCAAAACACATGAAATTAAACATACAGGGTCCTGAATGATGAGAATTTATTAGATGGAACTTGCGTTCTTCAAATGGTACTTTTTGAATTGTCGTTTATAATGAACCTAGGAACAAAAATCTAACAGAGTTCTGAGTGAATCAGTATCTATAAAAAAGGAAATTGTTGGTACTTTTTTGTTTTTCAAATGGTACTTTTTCCTTGGCAGATTTTGGAAGAAGAACTGAAAATTCTGTTTTATATAATTTCGATTAGGATAGTGTTGTTGCTAGTGTCTTTCTGCACTACTTAGCAAAATTTGGATTTCTATATAAATTTCTGAAAACAATAATATATAAAATAACTAAAAAATGCTTTTCAACATTCATCTACCATACAATACAAAATATGTTGCTAACACTATAATAAATAGGCGGAAATTTAACTCATTTCAACAATTTCAGAATTAATTTAACTTTTTCTTAATTTCTTCTACTTTAAAATGTTAAAATGCCTACAATAATAACAATACAAATATCTATAATAATGTAGGTCAAAACTTTAACTTTATCTTTAACAAAAAAAAAAAAGAAAGAAATACGAGAAAAAATGCCTACATACACTCTGTTATATATTAATGACAAAACCCCTGGTTGGTTTTGTTTTGAATATCACCAAAGCGACAAACAATTGTTGCTGTTGATAGACAGCATGTATGTAGGTATGTTTGTAGATATCATCTTTTTAGGTAAAATTATATGATATTGTTAAAACGTGAGATCCCCTTATAAGTAAGTAAAATGATAATTTCTTTGAAAAAAAAAAGTTTTAGTTAATGTGGTATTGTGCTACAATATATGACATTATAGTACTTGTAGTCATACAAACAAACTCAAATAAATAACTTAACATTTCCGTTGTAAGTGGAGATGTTGTTTAAGTTAAAGTCTTTAAAGATGGTTTACAAAAGTGTGGTTGGTGTTGGTAGATGAAATTAAATTTCTATTGCTAAAGTTTCTTTTTTAGTTTTTAGCTTTGTACATTTTTTATTTACTTTTACCTATGTGCACACTTTTTTGCCAGTTTTATTTTCTTCAAATAACCTTTAGCAAAAGAAAAAAACAAAGTTTAGCATTTGTATGCCAAAACCTTGAAAATAAATTAAACAATAGAAATATTTGTCACATTAACCTGGCTTAGTGTGGATTAGTCTAGTCACAATCGGTCTTTGAAAACATTAAAAACACTTTAAAAACAAAAGACTTAAGAGCCATACTCTAGTTACTGTGAACTCAAAATAATCTATTGTTTAGCACTTTATACAAATCGATTACAATTTGAAGCTGCCACAAATACTAAAGAGAAAATTTTGCAATAATAGCATTTTCTCACCTTTTTATTTTGTTTTTAAATCCTCTAAAATTGCAAAAATGAAAAGAAAATAAAAATAAAACAAAATAACACATAAAAAATAGCAACGACCGCTATTAAACTAAATAATAAAAGAACTGGTAAACTAAAAAAAAAAGTAAAATGATAAAAGAAAAACACTTTAAAGTATAAAAAAAGCATAAAACATAAAACAAAAATAAGTGCAATATGCAGAGGACAGACAAAATCGGTTGGTCTGTGAAAGAAAAAATAAGACTTGTAGTTTGGTTTCATGCCATAATGGAAGTTTGTTTATTTTTTTGTTTTAACATAAAAGACAGAGTTTTAAAGGAATTAATTTTGATAAACGATTATTGTCATTTTCACAAAAATTCATCACAAAATATAAATTTTTCTATAGTAAAATTTCTAAAACTTTTGTATTCTTATAGCTTTCAAACTAGTTAAATTAAGTTCTAAAGCTTTTTTCCAATAATAAAATCTTCCAAAGTAGTTTTTCAACTATAAAGCTTTTTAAAATGGAATTCTAAAATGAAAGTTATTTAAAGCTTTGTTGAAGTAAAACAATTTACAAAAGCTGTTTTAAATTCCCTCTCTTAAGCTTTTTAAAAATCTTTTCTTTCAAAAATCACATTTTAAAGCTTTTTTCAATTTAAAATTTAGGGTTTTTAATTTTAAAGGATTTAAGTTAATTTACAAAAGTTTTTTTTTTTAAATTGAACATTTCCCAGGAGCTTTTTCACTTTTCAGTTTGTTTGATTCCTAAGCAAATCATTGTTCTCTTTTTAGTAATTGCTAAACCTTTTGAAAACAACATTTTAATTCAAAGCACTTTTTTAACTCTAAAGCTTTCTGAAGTTTTAAGCTTTCAACAAACTTATATTAATTTTAAAGTTTAATCAATTTCAAAACTTTTTAAAAGCTTTTTGCAATTCTAAAGCTTTACTGTAGTTAAATAATTTACAAAAACTTTCTTTGCTTTAATCATTGCTTAAGATTTTCAAATTTCTGAACATTCACATTCAGAAATTTTATATCGTTTAGTATTTTCCCTTTATACATATCAATCTATAAGCTTTCCAAAAAAGACATTTTTGAATTCTAAAACTTTCCAAGGACTTTTTCAATTCCAAAGCTTTTGAGAATTCTTAAGATTTTGATAATATTTTTTCAAGTTAAAACTTTAAAGATTTAAAAAAATTTACTTAAAATTCAAACTTTCTAAACATTTCTGATTACAAAGCTTCATTCAGATCTTTCCAAAAGCCTTTGCAAAAACTTTGTTTTCATATTAACTTTATATATATGACTTCATAACTTCTCCAATACATCAGGTTCTTGAGATATCGTATCCTAAAAAACTTAAATAATCGGTATTTGATCATATTTGAGACCTTATAAAAGCAGGAAGATGCCTTAATTTATAAAACCAGTTCTGTCGTCCGAATTTCCAAACTGTCGGCTTTAAAATAAAAGTTTAATCTCTGTCATACCTTTATCAATCTTCGACATGGAATGACAATGGAGCTAAAAATTGTGATTTTGTAATTTCATAATCGTTCCAAGCTTTAGGTTAGTATGTACAGTTTTGACAGTTTAAGTAGACAGATTGGACTTTCAGATATTTTATCAACAAAGATGTCTTTCGCACTGTTATAACGACTCAAATATATCTCAAAAACCTGATGTGATTCTGAAGTCAGATTAGGATTTATCGATACTAAATCCTTTAGAAAATTATACTTTAGTCCCTGGGTTAAAAATTTCTTCAACCGTTACCGACAGCATTTAGATTACGATATCTCAAAAAGTTGATGTGATTCTGAGTCCAGATTCGGATTTAGCAATGTTCAATCCTTTAGAAAGTTATACTTAAGTCTATGGGCCTGTGTAATTTATTTTCATTTTGCACTTTTTAGTAAAAACCGCACTTTTCTCTCTTAACGGCAAAGCCGGCAACCGTTGCAATTGTGTTTATACTAAAAAGGTTAAGCAGCAGTGTGAGTTCGTACAAGTTTTACCTAATTCAGACTTTTACTAAAAAAAACTGAGAGGAACTAAATTTTTTATACGCAATCTATATGCAGGTATCCACAAGTTTAAGGCACTGTTTATTTCTTAAGTTGATTTTGGTGGTGGCTTGATTGGTTTTATTTTTCATACCTATATTTTTTACACACACAAACAATATACAAGTTTATTGTAATGGTGATGACTATTTTTTTGTAATTTTTTAATTTTGAAGATATAAAAATTACCTTCAAAATAACGAAAAAGAAGAAATAAATATCAGTGGTTGGATAGTGGACGGATAGTAAATGGGATGCAAAATAAATGAAAACATAATAATGATGATGATGATGTTAAAAAAATAAACAAACATACACTCAAGCACACACAGTTACACACAAATATTGACAGTTTTACTTACAACAACAACCAACTTGGCTAATTGACATTAAAAAGTAAACAGCAAAGTAAATTAATAAAGTAGCATCACTTGAACAGCTGACTATTTTTTTTAAACTAGATAAATGCAAAGTATATTAATAAAGTAGCGACATCTCTTGTTGTACAACAACATCTACAACAACCACATGTATTTTGTTTTTGGAATAATTTAAGATTGTGTCAAAATAAAATTTCCTTGAACAACAATGTGAACAAAACATAAATAAAAAATATTACTTTTAAGTTAAAAATATTAACGATTTAATTATATTATTATATATTATACAATTTATTACACTTTTAAACTACTTTAAAACCACTTTTAATTCACTTTTTCAACTTTTCACAAATTTTAACAAATAGCAAAACACAATTTAAAAATGGCGACGAAAACAATGTTAACAATTTTCAAAACAAACTTTGACAATTTGCTTCATTTATCTAGTTTAAAAAAAATAGTCAGCTGTTCAAGTGATGCTACTTTATTAATTTACTTTGGATAAATGAAGCAAATTGTCAAAGTTTGTTTTGAAAATTGTTAACATTGTTTTCGTCGCCATTTTTAAATTGTGTTTTGCTATTTGTTAAAATTTGTGAAAAGTTGAAAAAGTGAATTAAAAGTGGTTTTAAAGTAGTTTAAAAGTGTAATAAATTGTATAATATATAATAATATAATTAAATCGTTAATATTTTTAACTTAAAAGTAATATTTTTTATTTATGTTTTGTTCACATTGTTGTTCAAGGAAATTTTATTTTGACACAATCTTAAATTATTCCAAAAACAAAATACATGTGGTTGTTGTAGATGTTGTTGTACAACAAGAGATGTCGCTACTTTATTAATATACTTTGGTAAACAGTAGTCAGGGTTTTTTCTCTTTTTTTTTTTTGGTCAATTAATTATTATAAACAAAGTTTTTGTTAAAATTTTTTAATTAAATAAAATGATGTTTTAGAAATTTTGTGATCCCTTAAAGGTTAAATAATGAATGGAATTTTTTGTATATATTTGAAGACCTACCTCTTATTATTATTAATTTTTTGTAAACGTTCAAGGTTTGTTGGTTTTTGAATATTAAGACACTTATTAAACAAAAACATAAAATTTTTAAAACAATTTTTTAATTAAATTTTATTTTTCACTTATTTTGTTATATTTGCAAATTTTTTATTAATTTTTTTGTAATAAACTTTCCAAAATTTAAAATACTATCTTAAGTTGTTTTATTTTTCATTTTTGTTTTTATTGTTTTTGTTTACACAAACGTTTTCTTATAACCGTTAACGCTCCGCACTAGTCCAAGTTTCAATTACAACTGTTGGTCTGTAGAGAAAACATCTCATGAAAGAGCTTTGAATGAAAATAATAAATAATAAGAGATGTGTGTTTTAAAAGCGAATAAAAAAAAATAATGAAATTTATTTAAATATTTTTACTAAATAATAAATTTATTGCAAACTTTTAATAAATATATGTATGTATATGAAATTGAATTTGTTTTAAGAATGTATTTTTTAGAGAAATCTTTTTTTATAGAAAATTATTTATTTCAGTGAGAA
The DNA here is from genome assembly GCF_015586225.1 of Lucilia sericata. Lineage (NCBI taxonomy): Eukaryota > Metazoa > Arthropoda > Insecta > Diptera > Calliphoridae > Lucilia > Lucilia sericata. The sequence goes on from NW_023994450.1 coordinate 251,631, forward strand.
ACAGTTTTTAGAGGTCGATAACAAAAATATATAAAATTTTAAAAAATCATGGATTTTTCTTTTGAAAATTTAAAATTAATTTAAATTTTTTTTAAATACCCGAATTATCCTACTTTGGGAACCTCTGGACCCATTCTCCCAATGTGCTTGAAATTCAAATTCGAAACTCAGAGATCAAAATATACCAATAAAGGATTAAGCTATGACTAAATGACTCAATTTAGGTTTTCCTGCCTAAAGAATGAAAATAAGTCCCTTATTTTGAGCCAAATTTGAGACGTTATAAAAGCGCGAATACACCTTTCTGTTGGGGAATTTGATCTATTGATTGTCTACTTTCATTTCCCGTTGGTCTCATTCGGAAAAGATTCGATGACACAAAACTTGCATTAGACGCAAAGTTGCATAGTGTAACTTGCTAAATATCGCCTTTCGCCGTAAACTAAAGGAAATATTTTGAATTTATAGTTCTTTAAACTTAAGGCTTTTTATCTCAAAGAGAACATATAGTTGAGATTATACTTTTATTTTAAAGTCAACAGATGCGACACATAAAGAAGGTTTTTTATAATAATATAAATTGGAGGCAAAATATATTAAAAATTCTCAAATGTCATTGAATATACTAGGGTTCTATAAATCGACTTTCGAATAATCGAACAATCGACTTTTTGTCGAAAAAAGTCGAAAGGTCGAAGTCGACTATTTTGTTCCAAAAAAGTCGATAACTCGACTATCGTCTATGAAAAAAGTCGAAAAGTCGACTTTGTAAATAAAAGTCGAAAAAAGTCGAAAAAAGTCGAAAAGTCGAAAAAAGTCGATAAGTCGAAAAAAGTCGAAGAAAGTCGAAAAAAGTCGAAAAGTCGAAAAGTCGGAAAAAGTCGAAAAGTCGGAAAAAGTCGAAAAGTCGAAAAAAGTCGAAAATAGTCGAAAATAGTCGAAAATTTTAAAAAAGTGGAAAAGAGGTCAAAAACTCTAAAATAGTCGGAAAAACTCGAAAAAAGTAAAAAATAGTCGAAAAAAAGTCGGAATAAGTCGAAAATAGTCAAAAAGTCGTAAAAAATCGAAAAGTCGAAAAGTCGGAAAAAGTCGAAAAGTTGAAAAAAGTCGGAAAAAGTCGAAAAAAGTCGAAAAAAGTCGAAAAGTCGAAAAAAGTCGAAAAGTCGAAAAAAGTCGGAAAAAGTCGGAAAAAGTCGGAAAAAGTCGAAAAAAGTCGGAAAAAGTCGAAAAGTCGGAAAAAGTCGAAAAGTCGAAAAGTCGACCATTTATAAAGTACTAAAAGTCGAAAAGTCTAAAAGTCGACTTTTAAATAAATGAAAAAGGTCGAAAAGTCGAAAAATCGACTTTTCATAAAATGGAAAAAGTCGAAAGGTCGAAAAGTCGACTTTTAACTAAATGCAAAAAGTCGAAAAGTCGAAAAGTCGACTTTTCGTTTCAACTATAGAACCCTAGAATATACCCAGTGTAATCGATAACCGCAAAAAACGTTATCGTTTTTATTTACTTTGTATTTATAACAGCTGGCAGCACTCAGTTTCTAAAATATAAACAAACGAAAATCAAGGCGAATTTAATAAGATGTCTGTCTACAGAAACAAGCTGCTTTTATTCAAAATGTATTAACTGTCAAATTACATATAATAAAAAACAATCTCACAAACACTCAAATGTCAAATTCCCTAGAAAAAAAACTAATGAATTCTACCCTAATATGATCTTACTAATATCGCCTTGAACAAAACCAATCGCGCTTTAATTTTTGTTTATTTATTTCTTTTCAAACTAATTTTTTTTAATTTGATGTTAATAAACTAAATTAGAATTTCAATAAAATAAAATGAATAATTCTTCACAATATGGAGATCGAAAACAACGCTATAAATTGCTATTGGATGAATCCAATCAGCTGCGTAAGTAAAAAGCTTGGAATGGTTGTTAGGAGATGATAAAAAACTTTTTGCTTCCTCTCATAGAACAAGGCATTGGTCATCAATTACCCAGTGAAACATGTCGGGCAGTGCAGAGTATTGTTCAGAATTGTGATAACATTCACAAAGAGACTCCGATTACGGAGAAGGTGGAAAATACTAGTGAAATTGTTATGGATGCCCAGCTAATGAAAAGTGTCCATGAGTCTGTATCGAAATTATTGCTTGCAAATTCAGAATTCAATGATGGCATGTACAGTAATGCAATAGTAAGTAGATGAGGTGGTGATTTTCATCCCTGTTACAGATTTTTTTATTTTCATTCTAACGACTTCGGGACATTGAATACAAAAGGAAATAGTTAAACACTTCATATTAGAGTTAATCTAAACTTCTGTATGCTGTTGTAACAGGCTACAACTATACATTAATCTAGTTGGGGGGTTCAGCATCAATGTCCAGCAATAGAATGTGTCCATAAATCCGTAGCTACCCAAATTAAGGATTATTGAATATCTGTAAAATTAAAAACGTTAATAACAAAAACGTCTTTGAAATAATACTGATCGGAAACCAATAACAATCCTTGAATAAACCCTAGATATGTATTATTTTTATTCCTTTAAGAGATATTCACATTTGAAACTAAACTCGATCGTAATAATAACTAAAGAATTGAAAATATTTGCCGTTCAAATGAATTTTCCTCTTTTCCTAGAATGCCTTAATATCACAAAATGAATCAGACAATTGGCGGGTGATAACGGAAATAGCTATGACTGTAGCTAGGCCCGCTTACACAAAATCTAGCATGTTGGGTGCCATCGATGTCGAGCCCAAAGAGCGTGTGGTCAAAGAGAAACAACAACGTCGTCGCACCGTACTAACACAAGAAAAACGTCCCGAAACTATAAAACAATTGAAACGTGATGATCGTGGAGCTGAAAAAGTTAATATTATCCTTAGACAAGTTAGTGATAAGTTTCGTGAGAATAATCGTGAACCTATACCATACTATCGTTTAATCATTGATCCACACAATTTTATGAATACAGTGGAGAATGCATTTCAAATTGCGTTTTTGGCTCGTGATGGAAATGTTGCTATAGAAACGGGTGAAGATGGTTATCCTCAAGTGCGTTTAGCGCCAAAAGATGAAATTCAAAGGCATACGGATACATTACAGGCCATTTGTTCCTTGAATATGCAATTGTGTCAGGTAAGCGCAGATAGTGAATGTTCGCTTTTAATTCATATTCTAAAATATATATTTTTTCACAGGAAATGATAGAATTCTATGAAATTACGGAACCAATGCTTGATGTACCTGATGATTTGGATGACAATGATAGCACTCGTATGAATAATGATGAAGACGATTAGTAAACTTAACTTATATTATAGTTCCAAAGTATTTTTAACAAAGTTAATTATTTTTTTATAACAAAACAAAACTATTATTTATAATAAATGTTAAGTGTTTTTGATATAAAATATTTTTGTAAAATAAACTAAAAAAGTTAAATTAACTCCAAAATCTAATGCTTACGTACTGCACTTGTTTTATAACATTGAAGAAGTCGTTTAGTTTTGTTTAGTTTTTTTTTGTATATTTTAAACTTATAATAATATTGTTTGCTAAATGAAATACATACATGTTTTAAATTTATTTATATTTTTTGCTTTTATGAAATATTTGTTTATTTTAAATATTTAATTTTAAAAGGCCAATTTTAGTTAATTTTAAGCAGAACTTCAAACAAAGAAACAAGCTTAAATAAAAAAAATTAATTGGCATTTCTTTCGCACAAAAATTATGTGTTGCAAGTACAAAAATATATATTTTTTACGTTATACCAACACACTTGAGTTTATTTTGTTTATTATTTTTCTTTAAGTTTAAGTAGAAAACAAATGCTTTTCAAAACATTAATATCAAAAATAGTGAATAAATTGAACTGAAAAAAGTATTTAACAATTAAATGGCCAAAACATAAAAAGAAAATTAAATTTAAAAATAAAAAAAAAATTATAAAGTGCTTAATTTTAATTTTATAGAATTTTATTTAAATAGTTTCAGTTGTTTTCTTAAACGTGGATTTACTCCCAAAATTTCTTTAACCTTCTTGACCAAAGTCTTCTGTGAATTTACGTAGTTTTATTAAATCATCATCATTCACTGTGGGCTTAGTACGTGATAAAGATTTTAACATATCACGCTAAAAGTAAAGAGAAAAGTCTTGATTATTTTTAAAAGTTTTATGTAAACTTAAAGATAAATTACCATGGTTACAGGTGGCTCGAATAATTTATCACTTGGCACATCCATCCAGGACATTTCCGTGGCACCTGCATCGCCCGGTGAACAGGGTACTAATAAATCATCCACGATTTCCTCTTTATTAACAGGTGAAGGACCCGTAACACGCTTTAAAAATATTTTATTTAAATGTTAAAACAAAAATATATTATTCGTTTTACTCACTTTGAAGTGTGTAGCAGTTTGTACTTTGCGTACTGGCTCCATAAGAGCATCACGCACGACAATTGATATATCGGCACCAGAATAGCTGCAAAGTTGTTTTAGTAAAATTTTGAATTTTTAGTGAAAATTTTTATTTTTAATGAAATTTTGAATTATTAGTAAAAAATTTTAACTTTTAGTGAAAACTTTAATTTTTAGTGAAAATTTTAATTTTTTAGGGAAAATTCATATTTAAAAAAAAATGTTTAAATTTCTATGGGAAATTTTAATCTATTTCTAAAAATTATCCCTGTGTAATCTTAACTAATACCTTATAGCTTTCCATTCTTTTGTAAAAGAAAATCGGCCAACTTACCCCTCCGTTTTGCCAGCCAACTCCTTCAGATCGGCCTCCGTCAAAACATGTGTTGTATTGCCCAAATGTATTTTAAACATAACTAAACGAGCATGAGCTTCTGGCAAGGGTATGTAAATACGTTTCTCAAAACGACGACGAATAGCAGAATCCAATACCCAAGGTATATTTGTGGCACCCAAAACCAGAATACCATCAGTATCATTGCCTACACCTTGCATTTGTACCAGAAATTCCGTCTTAATACGACGTACACTGTCGTTTTCATTGTCAGAACGAGCCGAACACATAGAATCGATTTCATCGATAAAGATAATGGATGGTTTATGTTGGCGGGCCAACTCGAAGAGATTCTTAACAAGTTTCTCAGATTCGCCCAGCCATTTTGACATAAGATCCGAACTGGAAACCGAGAAGAAAGTGGAATTGTTTGCCTCGGTGGCCACAGCTTTGGCCAAATAAGATTTACCCGTACCAGGGGGACCGAAAAGCAAAATACCCTTCCAGGGGATGCGTTTGCCGGTAAAGAGATGAGGGAATTTAATGGGTAAAATGACAGCTTCTTTAAGGGCTTCTTTGGCAGCATCCAAACCAGCCACATCGGACCATTTCACTTTGGGCTTCTCAATGACAATGGCGCCCTCCAGTTTACTTTGTAATTTCTTCTTTTCCGGATCTTCGCCATCCGAATCGCTGTCGCTTTTCTTGTCCTTGTCATCTCTGTAAAATAGTTTTTGTATTATGAAATAAAAAATAACATATTCCTTTTAATCTCAAACTCACTTTGAACTAGATTCACCCTCTTTGACTGGCTTCTTTTTGCCTTTCTTCAAATATTCCTTAAGTTTTTCAGCACGATCCAAATACTGCAGGCATTTGGCTCTTATCGAATCCTTTGCCTTCTCGCCCTGAGCTTCATCTATGAAATGGTTCAAATAAGTTAAATAAAAATAAAATTCCAGCTAAAAATAGGCTTACATTTTATAGCATGTAGAAAATATTCCACACCATGTTCGTATAGACGCAAAGCCTCTGCATAATTTTTATTACGATCCTCTTCCGTAGCTTTTGTTACTAAATCGATGGCTTTCTGTAAAGTAGTCCCCGATGCCATTATCCACAACTATTGCTATACGAATAAAAGAAACAATACACGAATCAATAAATGTATACTTGCAAATACTCCTATCAAGGTGTAGTAACTCCTTTACTGTGACATCATTGAAAACTAATAAAAGGTCGTTTGTTTATTCTATATTTGCTTCATTCCTTTTTAAAATCATTGAAATTTAAGACAGAATTTTACACAAACAATTGTATGATGACTAATGCAATCATCAATTTAGTATATTATTTTATGTGTATTTATGTTCTGGTATTTCATATTGTTTGTGGACACTATTTCTTTGGTTTTTATTTTCATTAGGTTGTTTACCTTTTATTAAAAAACTGGTTGAAGTTGCAAGGCTTATTTTTAAATTAATAATTATTAAAAAAATTAATGATTTTTATCGATTTCTAATGAAATTTTTTCTATTACAAATCAAGACGTAAGACGTAAAATTTTATCCTCGCACAACAACAACAAATATATAATACGATGATGCGTTCATCGTTTGACGTTTTCTTTCTTTCTTTCTTTCTTATCTTTGTTTTGTTTTTATTTTTAATGACATTTTGCAGCAGTGATGTCAATGAAGCACTAGACTCAAGAAACCGCTGATTTTTTTCCTTAAAAAAGATGTTTTCTTTTATTTTGAAGTAAAATAATTTAGAAGTAGAATTCTTTGGCATTGCAGTTATTTAGTTGGTTAGTTATAACTATAGTTATATAGTTAGTTAAATAAACACCTAAAACTCAACAAAATCGCTAATAATTTGTAACTACTCGCAAATAGGGTTCTATAGTTGAAACGAAACTTTTCGACTTTTCGACTTTTTGCATTTAGTTAAAAGTCGACTTTTCGACCTTTCGACTTTTTCCATTTTATGAAAAGTCGATTTTTCGACTTTTCGACCTTTTTCATTTATTTAAAAGTCGACTTTTAGACTTTTCGATTTTTAGTATTTTATAAATGGTCGACTTTTTGACCTTTCGACTTTTTCCGACTTTTCGACTTTTTCCGATTTTTTTCGACTTTTCGACTTTTTTCGACTTTTCGACTTTTTTCGACTTTTCGATTTTTTACGACTTTTTGACTATTTTCGACTTATTTCGACTTTTTTTCGACTTATCGACTTTTTTCGACTTTTCGACTTTTATTTACAAAGTCGACTTTTCGACTTTTTTCATAGACGATAGTCGAGTTATCGACTATTTTTTTTACTTTTTTCGAGTTTTTCCGACTATTTTAGAGTTTTTGACCTCTTTTCCACTTTTTTAAAATTTTCGACTATTTTCGACTTTTCGACTTTTTCCGACTTTTCGACTTTTTCCGACTTTTCGACTTTTTCCGACTTTTCGACTTTTTTCGACTTTTTTCGACTTTCTTCGACTTTTTTCGACTTATCGACTTTTTTCGACTTTTCGACTTTTTTCGACTTTCCGACTTTTCGACTTTTATTTACAAAGTCGACTTTTCGACATTTTTCATAGACGATAGTCGAGTTATCGACTTTTTTGGAACAAAATAGTCGACTTCGACTTTTCGACTTTTTTCGACAAAAAGTCGATTGTTCGATTATTCGAAGGTCGATTTATAGAACCCTACTCGCAAATAATTTGTAACTACTGGCAACCCCTGTAGTTACAGCTGATAATGACATTTCTTCTTCTTGTCCTATCACAAGTTTTTATTTCAATTCTCTTCATTTGTTGTAGTTGTAGTAGTGTATCGTAAAAAATTAACACAGAAAAATAATAAACACCAATGATTAACGGTTTTTTGTTGAATTCCAACGCTAAACAACTCAAAACAAAAATTGTGAACGGAAGCGGAAAGGAAAGTTTAAATAAAACAAATGACAATTAACATCTATTCAGCAAAAATTACTTAGAACATCTAGCAAAAGCAATTAAATTACATAATAAACAGTAACAATTACTTATAGAAAGTAAACATTGCTAAAAAGTTTGCAAAACATTGCTATTTAATTGTTTATTAAAAAAAAATGGAAAAAGAAAAAGATTTATATCGTGATACCTTGGTGCGTTATTTAGGTAAATATTCCCTTAAAATTTCTGATTGATTTCATTGTTTATTTACTATTTTTCGTTTAAATTTAGGTTATGCCAATGAAGTTGGTGAATCTTTTCGTAATTTAGTATCGAAAAATGTGGTTAGAGGCAGTTATGTTGTTGCTACCGGTTATGCTGTAGCCGATACTGTTGATAAAACCTATAAAGATTTTAAACAAAGTTCCTCTGTTAGCAGTGCTGGTATAACAGCTGTAGATGTCTTCCTCTGGCAAATGTTGGCCTCTGTTTCGATACCAGGTTTTACCATCAACAGGTGAGTAATGTGGAATTATTGGATTTTTTGTTCTAGAAGTTGTTAATTGTTGAAATTAATGTATTTGGTTTTGTTTTTTTATAAATATTTAATTAACACTTTAATTATACTAAAAAATATTGTTTTAATTGTGATAATTAACAATGTTTTATAAGCTCCACCATTATAAAGGGGTGGCCGCGGACATGAAATCTAATGCATTGTTCTCAAAGTTTACCAAACGAGACAGATTCATTTTCTAAGTTGATTTATTCCTTTATAATCCAATTATAGACCGCATTTCTATAGATAACTAAATAAAATGACACTGAAATTAGTCGTTTATCCCATACAAATCTATTAACTAAACTAGACTTTATAAATTGAATAGTTTACATCTAAAACAAACAGAATTTTTAGAAATTATTCTATAAAAAAGAGATATTTTTTAAAATTTGTCTTAAAAATGAGAAATTTTTTGAATTTTCAACATAAAAGGGAAATTCTGAAAATTTTCTGTTAAAAAAAAGAGAAAGTTTTGCAAATTTTCTATTGAAGTAAAGTAAAACTTTTGAAAATTATCTATAGAAAGTAGACATTTTTGAAGATAAGGGAAATTTTCGAAAAATTTTCTATCGAAAGTACAAAATTAATTTTTATTTTTCCCCTTTTTTACAGAATCACCTATTTCAGCGGGCAATTGCTGCGTAAAGTTAATGCCAAAAAATCTTTTGTGAAATTCCTTCCCGTTGCTATTGGTTTGTCTTCCATACCATTTATTATACATCCCATTGATCATTTTACCGATTATCTAATGGACAATACTTATCGTAAATTTTTTAAGAAAGCTTGAATAAAATTCATTATGTATAGTAAATGAAAATTAAAGTACATTTGTGTACGTACAAATAATGTTAGCAATAGTTTATTAAAAAAAAAAAAAAACAAAATGCCGATATTGTGGTTTAGTGCAATTTATTTATAAAATATTTGTAAAAAAAAAACAAGAACAACAACATTTATTAAGCAATATTTAGTACAAAATTGTATAAACTTTATTTCTAAGTATAGTTTATAAATAAATTAATGAACATGCCAATCTTAATAAAAATCTTGAAACAGTAAAATTCTCTTTAGTGGGTTCTATTAATAATTCCTAATGAATTGGGGTACAGATTTTACACTGTAACCAAAATAATAATTTTTAAATTTGAATAGGCTTTGAACGACTAGCTGTAAACAAAAGTCAAAATTTTATTACAATTTTAATAGAAAATTTTTTAACGCAAATAATATTTTTTTTTAAACAAAAATTTACTTAAATAATTGAAAATCCCATAAAGCATATATAAAATAATGTTCTCCTCATTACGTTTATATAGTTCGTTAACCAGATCCTTAAAGAAAATTAAAACATTTACTAAAATAGACAGCATACAACGACGCTATGCCTCTACCGAAGATCCGCGTGTAACGGTATGAAATAGAAAGTGTTTGAAAAGAATCGTTTGTTTTGCTAAAATATTGTTAATTGTTTAAATTTTAGAAAGGTTTAGTAATTGGTGTTTACCAAAAAGAGGGCGATAAAGATCCTAAATTAACTACTAGTGGTGAGAAATTTGATGATCGGGTGCAGGGCAAAGTTTCAGAATTGGTTAAAGAGTAAGTGTGAAAAACAAAAAAGTGACGTTTTGCAAACATGTGCTGATTTTTATAAATACTTAGATGCAATATTACGGGCCAATTGGGTAGAGGGAAAGTATTTAATAATATTGATCAAGAATATCGTTCGGTGGCTGTTATCGGTTTAGGACGGGAGGGAGCTGGTTTTAATGAATTGGAAATGATTGATGAAGGAATGGTGGGTAATCTTAAGAGAAATTTATAAATTTTATATAAAGAAATTTTTAAAAATATTCTATAAAAAGGAGAAATGTTGGAAAATGTTAATTAAAAAAAAGAAATTTTCGTAAATATTGCTAGAAAATTTATTATACAAAAGGAGACATTTTGGAAAATATTATGTAAAGGAATCGAAGATTTTCTATAAAAAGAGATAATTTTGAAATTTCTCTATAGAAATTTCGAAAACTTTCTATAAAAAACATTATTTTCTAACGAAAGAAATTTTTTCAAAGATTTTTTATAAAAAGAGAACTTTTTGAAAATTATTTTATTATGTAAAAAGAGAATTTTTCAACATTTTTCTATTTTCCATAAAAAGGGAAATTTTCACAAATTGTTTTAAAAAATTGATAATTTCGAAAACTTTCTATAAAAAAGTGAAATTTTTAAAAAATTTGTATAAAAAGAGAATTTATTTTAATTTTATATATAGAGGAGGAATTTTGAAAGATATTCCGTAAAAGGTGTTTTTCGACATTTTACTATAAAAGGATAATTTTAATAAAACTTTCTATTTATTGAGAAATTTTCGAAAAATTTTCGAAAATTTTGTATTTTAATTAGTTTTTGGGAATTATTTAAAAATTCCATTAAATTTCTGAACACAGGAAAATGCTCGTGTTGCGGCTGGTGTTGGAGCACGCACTCTACAATTGCAAGGTTGTTCTGAAGTATTCGTCGATTCTATGGAATATCCGGAACAAGCCGCCGAAGGCAGTGCCTTAGCTATATGGCGTTATAATGATAATAAACAAAAGAAAAACCGAACCCTAGTGCCAAAAGTGGAACTATACGACTCCCCAGATGTAGATGCCTGGACACGGGGCCTTTTCAAAGCAGAGGCACAAAATTTAGCAAGACGTTTAAGTGATGCACCAGCCAATCAAATGACACCTACCACCTTTGCCCAGGCCACGGTGGATGCTTTATGTCCATGTGGTGTAACGGTTGAAATACGTACCATGGAGTGGATTGAACAGCAACATCTTAATTCATTTCTTACAATAGCCAAGGGATCATGCGAACCTCCGGTCTTATTGGAAATAAGTTATTGTGGTACAGCGCCAGAAGATAAACCTATTTTGTTATTAGGCAAAGGCATGACTTTTAATAGGTAAATATTGAAATATTATAATGGAATGGAAAAGGATTGTGAAATTTCGATTTATTAGTGGAGGTATCTGTTTGCGTCCCTGCAAAAATATGGATGAATATCGTGGTGCCATGGCTGGGGCAGCAGTATGTGTGGCAGCTATACGTGCCGCCGCTGCTTTGTCGTTGCCCATTAACATTTCAGCTGTTATACCTTTGTGTGAAAATATGCCTTCTGGTATGGCTTGCAAGCCGGGAGATGTTGTTACTTTGCTAAATGGCAGGACATTGGCCATAAGAGTAAGTTTTAGTTGAAATAAAATTGCTTTTTATTTAATTGGGTTGTCTTTTAGGACACTGATAAAGCTGGTGTTGTATTAATGGCAGATCCTTTACTTTACGCTCAAACTACTTATAAGCCTCGTTTAGTGGTTGATATTGCCACTTTGGGGGAGGGAGTTGTTAAAGGTTTAGGCGGTGGTGCTACAGGTATATTTTCAAATTCTCATTATATTTGGAAACAATTCCAAAAGGCTGGTTCTCTCACCGGTGATCGCATGTGGCGTTTTCCTTTATGGTATTACTACAAAAAACTGGTTACAAGTAATATGATTTTATAAATATGGATAAAGAAATTTGGTTCAAAATTTATTGTATTTTTTTAGATAACATAAGTTTTGATATTAGCAATAATGGTGTGGGTCCAGCTTCAAGTTGTTTAGGTGCTGCTATTTTACATGTTAGTAGTAAATTTTGTTAAAATGTAAACGATTTTTCAATAATTTATAAAATATTTATTTAATTTATTTCAGGAATTCGTACCCTGTGTCGATTGGGCTCATTTGGATATACGAGGTGTGGGCATGCTAACACGTTTTGGCACTATACCTTATTTATTAAAAGATCGCATGACTGGCAGACCCACCAGAACTTTAATACAATTTCTATATCAAATGGCTTGTCCAGATGCCCAGGCTAAATAGTTACTAGCTTTAATTTAAAAACTAACTAAAAATCGAAAAATGCCTGTATAGACTGAATGTGTCGTGTCGTTTTAGTAAATTGTTCCAGTGTTATGTTGTATTCGATGAAAATATTTTGTGGTCAAAATCAAATTAGTATTGTAATGTATTTTTAACTATATTTTGTGATTTTTATTTGTTTATTTCTTGTTTATAAAAGCAGTCTCTTGGAAATGTTTTAAATTAAATAAAACGTATTTTAGAAAAATCTTAAAATTCATTAATTTGTAAAAATCTTTTATTTCTACTTGATTGAAATTAAAAAAAGGTAATCGTTTCTTTTTTTAAAATCCTACTTTTCTACTTCAATAGGCTTTGAAATAAACAACTAATAAATTTGTCAAAATTTTATTTTAATTGAACAAATTTTTTTGAAACTTAAATATTTTTTTTTACTTAAAATTTTCTTTAAATAATATAAAATACATAAAACGCTTAATAATGTTTTCGGGGCGTTTAGTAAGTTCCCTAACAAAATCTCTAGAGAGATTTAAAGATATAAGCAAAATTTTGTTGACGCGACACTATGCATCAGCAGAAGATCCCAGAGTAACGGTAAGTAAAACTATAGTTCCTAAAGAGCGAATAGATATTAATTGTTTTTAACTTGTATGTTTAGAAAGGACTTGTTATTGGCGTTTTCCAAAAAGAAGGTGATAAAGATCCGAAATTAACTTCTAGTGGTGAGAAATTTGATGATCGTGTTCAGGGCAAAGTTTCTGAATTGGTTAAAGAGTAAGTGTCAAGTGTGGGGCAAATGTTTTTCTTTAAAATAAAAATATGTATATATTATGCAAATAGATGCAATATCACCGGCCAATTGGGTAAAGGCAAAATATTCAATAATATTGATCAAGAATATCGTTCAGTAGCTGTAATTGGTTTGGGCCGTGAGGGAGCAGGGTATAATGAATTGGAAATGATAGATGAAGGAATGGTGAGTAAACATATTGTAGAATTTTGGAAGTTATTAAAGTTTTTGTTATAAATCTTGAACATTTTAAATCGTGCTTAGTTTTAAGAGATATAATCAAATATGTTAAACTTACCCTAAATTTCCACAACAGGAAAATGCTCGTATAGCGGCTGGTGTAGGAGCACGTACTCTACAATTACAAGGTTGTTCAGAAGTGTTCGTAGACTCTATGGAATATCCGGAACAAGCCGCCGAAGGCAGTGCCTTAGCCATATGGCGTTATCATGATAATAAATTGAAAAAGAACAGAACTCTAGTGCCCAAATTGGAATTATATGACTCGCCAGATGTAGATGCCTGGACGCGGGGACTTTTCAAAGCAGAGGCACAAAATTTAGCAAGACGTTTAAGTGATGCACCGGCCAATCAAATGACACCCACCACCTTTGCCCAGGCCACGGTGGATGCTTTATGTCCATGTGGTGTAACGGTTGAAATACGTACCATGGAATGGATTGAACAGCAACATCTTAATTCATTTCTTACAATAGCCAAGGGATCATGCGAACCTCCTGTATTATTGGAAATAAGCTATTGTGGTACCTCGCCGGAGGATAAACCTATTTTATTGTTGGGTAAAGGCATGACATTTAATAGGTAACTTTTCAAATAGAATATGGAAATAGAATATGATTTGAAATAATTATTATTTGTTAGTGGTGGTATTTGCTTGCGTCCCTGTAAATTTATGGATGAATATCGTGGTGCCATGGCTGGGGCAGCAGTATGTGTGGCTGCCATACGTGCTGCGGCTGCTCTATCGTTGCCCGTTAATATTTCAGCTGTTATACCTTTATGTGAAAATATGCCTTCGGGTATGGCTTGTAAACCGGGAGATGTTGTTACTCTACTTAATGGCAGGACTTTGGCGATAAGAGTAATTTTTGTTTAAATTCAAATTGCTCTTTACTTAAATTCTTATTGTTTAGGATACTGATAAAGCTGGTGTTGTGGTAATGGCGGATCCTTTACTTTATGCTCAAACTACCTATAAGCCTCGCTTAGTTATTGATGTTGCCACTATGGGTACAGGTGTTGTTAATGGTTTAGGTGGTAGTGCTACGGGTATATTTTCAAATTCTCATTATATTTGGAAACAATTCCAAAAGGCTGGTTCCCTGACCGGAGATCGTATGTGGCGTTTACCATTGTGGAACTATTATAAGAAATTAGTTACAGGTACAGATGCTTTAATAGTCACAAATGTCTGAATATCAATTTGTTTCTTTCTTATAGAAAATGTAAGTTTCGATATTAGTAATGATGGTGTTGGTCCAGCTTCAAGTTGCTTAGGAGCTGCTATTTTACATGTAAGTTGGGATAATTAATAAAAATTTTAAAAATTATTAAAAAATGTATTTGTTTAAAAATATTTCAGGAATTCGTACCCTGTGTTGATTGGGCTCATTTAGATATACGCGGTGTGGGCATGTTAACACGCTTTGGTACCATACCTTATTTATTAAGAAATCGCATGACTGGACGTCCCACCAGAACTTTAATACAATTTCTATACCAAATGGCTTGTCCGGATGCACAGGCCAAATAGTTATAACATGTTAGAAAATGACTGGGAAATGAAATGATGTTAAGTGTTACATGTGCTGATGAAAGTAAGGCGCCTAAAACAAAATTCTATTGACTTTTATATTTTGTGGTTTTTATTTGTTTATTTTAGTGTATATTTTATATTCTTCAAATATATATTAATTTTGTAGAAAAATTCTTACTTTTGCTTTGATTGTAGACCACAATTTTTAAATCTCTGATTTATTGCTTAAAGATAATTATAAAAAATATTTTCAATATACAATAGTAAAGTTAATTTTATATAAAATTATAGAAAAAAAAACCAAAACAAAATGCTAATCCACTAAATAAGGGCTATCTAATGCACCCAAACCGGCTGCAACACCGCCCTCATTGGCAGTAGATATTTTAGTACGCAACATATGACCAGCTTGATAATTACAAATGATATTATCAACATCTCCAATAACTACACCGAAAATGCCCAATTCTGATACAACATCAACTACAGGTGGAGGCATAGGTCCACCGGGACGTATCATATAACCTTTGGTGACAGGTGGTTGTATAAGATCCATTAAAATCCAAGCAGAACGTTCTACTCGTGTCATTTTCTATACAGAATTTAAATTATCAACTCTGTAACTAACTACATATACTAAAAACAACAAAAAAAAACTTACCCTTAAAACATCGGGAATATCTAAACCATAAACATTATTACCGCCTCCTTCACGTTGAGGTTTCAAAACAAAACGTTCGGGTTCTTTTAAGGCCATCTCATAGGTTGCATTACCTACATCGTTATCTTCCAAAGAATAAAGACCAGTAAATATTTTACCAACTGCCTTAATTTCTTCCGGGTCATTGATAAATCTTTCCAACATTTCAGGTTGTGCTAAAGCCTGTTGCACTTTCTTGGTGCCAGCCAAGTGATAATGTATCGAAGGACATTTAATAGCAGTAGAACACTCCATTAAATAACGTGCATCCCATTCATTTTGTGAGTGATAATGTCCAGGTTCATAACCAGCACGGAAATATATAACAGCTACTTCATAATCTTCTCTGGAGATATCAAAGAAATATATTTTTTAATCTTAATCTTAATTTAAGAGTTATTTTTGTAAACTTACACAATAAGCTCTTTTTTTAAGCTTAATTTTCCATGCTCATGGACTTGGGTTAAAGTACGTCTTAATACTTTAATGTGTGGACATTTTTCGCGTATATAAAATTCATGAAATCTCTGTAAATATGACAAAGTTAATAAAATTTAAATATTTTCACTCAAAGATATAAGAAATAAGTGTTATAAAATTGTGGGGCAGAATCAGAATTTTGATAAATAAATACAAATCTTATTATTCACTGTTCTGGCTGACCTCTTGATACATGTTTTGAAAAAGCAGAACACGGCATTAATTTGCCTTCTAGTAGTGATAGTAACTAATTGATATTTAGCTTTATTTTAAAAGCGTTTACATTTTAGACATTCGATTTACCTCAAAAACTTTGCACAATATATTGAGAACAAAAATTAATTGCACTTTTAAATATGAAAATAAATAGATAATGCTTACCTGATCGCAAATATTATAAGAAACATCCTCAATAATAAACATAATAACAGCATTTGGATTATTGTAAATCTCCCAAGCACGTATCATGCCATCGCAAATACCAGATAAAGCCTTATTTTCAGGCATCTAAAATTAACAAAAAACAAATATGATTGTAAATTTATTTAATTACAAAATAGACAAATTAAACTTACATTCTTTAGCTTCCCATATTGACCCATTTCTCCCAAAACATAGCTATAATAAGAAAAACATTATATTAGTTAAAAATTTAAAAAAATATTGCCAAATACATACACACAACATACATATATAGAAAAAATACATTAAAAACGCTTACAAATACCCTTTTTGTACATAAATCTAATATAAATACCATGCATTAACAGTAAGTTTAAAAAAAAGAAAATGAAGGGAAAATTATTCTAGAAGAAAAAAAAAAAACTAAAAGATGTAGCATTTAAACCAATTCTTTTTCGCACAATATCAATGATGCCCAACAAAAATTTAAAAACTGTGAACTATAGAATGTAAAGTAAAAAAAGTTTTGAAAGTACCTCTGTAGAGGCAACATGTGTGTGGATATGCCACCAAAACTAGAGGCAATGGTGTTGATTTCAACTTGTTTAATAGCATTTTCTTCAGACGTGTGAGCCAAATAGTCAGAACGTAAGATACCAAGGGATAAGGCCTGTAATTGTACATATAACAAAAAACAAAAAAAAGAAACAGAAAACAACGACATGAAAAGAAAATTTTTAATTTAATAAAATATTTGTTAAAAAAATATATTATTTGTTTAATTAGTATTAACCGTTGGAGGTATTTTATTTGATTAAATGATAGATGAATTGCATTGGGAGAAGTAACTTGATTTTTCTAAGACGGGTCATTTGAAAAGCAGCTCACTCTAATTAACAAAATAATATCGTACGTAATTTTGCGAAAAAGAATCCCTGGCCGAACTGTGTGCCATCATAAAAAACGCATTCAAGAAAATATAATTTAAAAAATAAACAATATTAGTTTTTACGCTATAACAGCATGCATGGAGCTTAGGCTTAAAGCACTATTTACTATTATAATAAATCAAATTCGAAAAAATAATTAAAAATATTTTTTATGTCTAAGATAAAAAAAGTTAATTAAAAATAATTTAAATAAAAAATAAGCAATGTTTTATAAGAATTATTCAATAAATCTAGGGAAGTTTAAAGAAGGCGAATAACTAAAATAAAAACTTTAGTTTATCTGCTTTATAAATAACAACCCTTTATAAACTATTAAAATGTAGAAAAATACAATTACAATACTACTTTTAATACAGCGACTAAAACTCGAGACAAGAAAGAAACATAATTATTATATAATTAGCACCTTTGTATGGCTTTACTGGCTGGTCCTAAATGGCCAAAACCAGACGCTATAGTATTAATTTCAACTTGTTTCCAGCAACAGAAGGCACAGGGTTTTTCACTTTTAACTGTTATTTCTAAGTCTTTACATCTAGATTCCAACATCAAATCACTTCGCAAAATGCCCAACGATATGCGCTTCATTTTTTTAAAGTGAATAAAGAAAAATAATAAATAAAAAAAATAAAAAATTATAAAATGTAATTAGGAATAAATGTGGATAAAGCTAGAGAAATAATTTAAATAATAAGCATAGAAAATATTTAAGTAACAACTATGGAAAAATATTTTTGAGATTGATTTATATGTACATATTAACAAATTTTTTACAAATATTATTAATATAATATATAGAATTCTTATTCACTATCGCTAATAATTTTATTTTTTTACCATTTTTAATTCACTTAACTAAAATTTTTTTAAGTGAAGAAAATGGTAAACGAATGAAGAAAAACAAGGAATACATATAAATTGAAATTTACATTCACGACAAATGAAATCATCAGTAAATTGGTATGTTGGTTAATGTTATACATTTTCTAATCAAAAAATACCGATTTATTATATTTTGTTTTCGTTCAGGAGGCAACTTTGAGGATTAGATTAAAAGATGTTTACATGAACATTTACATCAATTCGAAATTGGCTGGAATCACATAGATAATGTAAAAATTTATATTTTCTTGATCTAACAGCAAAATTCGGAATTTTATTCTGGAATTGGTTACAGTTCTTTCCAATGATTTTTATATCTAACTTTCAATTCTAAGTATGCACTTTTCTAATAGCCTCCGATTTCCTAATTGAAAGTTTAATTAAGACGATAATGAGAGTACTATGTATTTCAAAGGTGTTAATGGGGGAAAAAGAGTAAAGTTTCAGACCGAATAACAGTCCTATCTATCTATCTATCTATCTATCTATCTATCTATCTATCTATCTATCTATCTATCTATATCTATCTATCTATCTATCTATCTATCTATCTATCTATCTATCTATCTATCTATCTATCTATCTATCTATCTATCTATCTATCTATCTATCTATCTATCTATCTATCTATCTATCTATCTATCTATCTATCTATCTATCTATCTATCTATCTATCTATCTACAGTGGACGTCCAATAGTACGTATACTCTTTATTACGAATATCCAATAATACGAATGGCAAAATTGTTGCATTGTCTACTCTATAGTACGAATAAAGTCACAATTTTTCTGTTCGATAGTACGAATAACGCATTTTTTATGGGAATTTTGGTTTTATTTACGTATGAATGAAGTTTTTATTATGTTTTTATTTTATTATTTCGGTATCATTCACCTTAAGCTCAGTAATTTTGAAGTTTTTTTGTATTTATTACAAGTGTTTTGTATTTTTAAAAATCCTATACACACAATTTACTGCATGTATATTTACAAATCAACAATTATTTAGTGTTATTAATTTATTTTATTGGAATTTTGATGACCCAAGAGAAGAAATTACATTGGATGATAACGCCAATGAGGAAAGTATTTTATTAGTTCCCGACAATAACTCTGCTGAGAACAATATTGAAGCCTCAAAAGCGCTGTTATTGAAAAAGCCGTAAAAATCATTTTACAATGTAATAAACATCGATGTTAAATGATGGATTTTTTAATAAGTAAAATGCTATTTATATACATATGTATGTATGAACTGTTAATTTTGAAAGTAGTGTGACTCCACATTCCGAACAATGGGTTTAAGGATGTCCCTTTTATGCCTGTTTATGTACAAGAAATTTATTTAAAATAATACACATTTATAATATTTTGTTCCGTTATGTAATTTTTCATGAAAAATAAAACAAAAATAAATAAAATCCAATATTTTATGTGTATTATTTGAATTTAAACATACAAAATGTGTTGTTCAATAATACGAATTTTTCGGTATTACGAAAGGGCCTGACACTATATAATTCGTACTAGTGGACGTCCACTGTATCTATCTATCTATCTATCTATTACTATCTATCTATCTATCTATCTATCTATCTATCTATCTATCTATCTATCTATCTATCTATCTATCTATCTATCTATCTATCTATCTATCTATCTATCTATCTATCTATCTATCTATCTATCTATCTATCTATCAATCTATCTACATAATTCAAATGTTTATAAAGGGAAACATTTTAAAATATATTACAAAAGAACGTGAGGCAGTCTGACCTTCACCATATGTTTGTATT
This sequence comes from Lucilia sericata, assembly GCF_015586225.1. Lineage (NCBI taxonomy): Eukaryota > Metazoa > Arthropoda > Insecta > Diptera > Calliphoridae > Lucilia > Lucilia sericata. The sequence goes on from NW_023994450.1 coordinate 271,591, forward strand.
TACATTGTCAAGGTAACACTCTCTATAAATCTGTTGCCTTGAATTGTGTTAGATAATTGCCTAAGCAATATTGTATGATATGCTTAAATGATAAGAATACTATTAATCCAACAACATACCTGACCAAAACCATTAGCCAACACTTTCTTATAAATATTAAATAAATTTCCAGTAAATTCATCAACTTTTATTGTTTCCGCCAAAGTGGTGGTCAAAAATTCTTCATCATGAGCCACATTATGCATAAGACGATTTATAATAACCTGCAAAGCGACAGCCTTTTCAAATTCTTTGCGTGGAAACGAGGAGGGTGTCAATAAGAAGGGAGCAAACTGCAATTATGTTAATCCATTAATATCTTAAGTAATTTTATGTATGAAAAATACAATGATTACTCACATTTAAAGAATCTGGACTAAAATTAGTTTTAGAACGCATAGCAGCCCCATGCATAATAGCCCAATCTTTGGCTTTTTCGGTAACTTCGAGCAATAATGGTTCGGGTATGGGTATAGAAATACATTCTTCCAAAGTAGGATTTTCGGACATTATTATTGAAGTTGTTTTCTTTTACAGTGAATTAATTAATTTTCCTGTTTAAGTGCTAATGTAGTATTTTTATCTTGTCCGGAGCACAGTCACTGTATAAACTGTACAATAACAAAAATATATTTAAAATAGATAAACAAACGACTACATGAATTAGCAATTTTTTTATGATGAAATATGATTACTTTAAAATTTTTGTTTTAATTTTTTACTTTTTGATTTTATTTAAAGCTTACATGTGTATGTGCGTGTTTTTGTTCGTATTCGCGTGTTTTTTTATTGTAATTTATTTACACATTTACTACCAAAGTGTATTTATAAAATGACGACAATCAGAATTTTTTTGCTTTGTTATTATTTAATTTATTAACACTTAGTTAGTTTATTACTGAAGGAATGTTTTACTTTAAATTTGGGAAGTTTAATAGTACCAAAAATATGTAAAAATTTAATATGAAAGAGCTGTATATTGGCTAGAAATTTGATAAGAATGCAAACTTTTAAGTTTTTTTTTGCTTTTCTTTTGTTGTTTTCCAATCAGATGATTGTGTTTGGTTGCCAGATGGTAAAATTGATTTGTGTTTTTATGATAAAAAGGGCGATTTTAATAAAAAATAATTTAATTTAAAAATTTATCTAGATAAATATCTACTGAGAGCATATAATGGTTTAAAATAAAAATGTTTTCTTGTTTTCATAAATTCCAAATTTTATTAATGATAAAGTGTTGTGAAAAACAGTTCTGGCAATACCAAACAAACAGGGTGTTATGCTCAGTGACACTAAAAACTGTTACAATTTAAAAGTGTTTCACTCAATGCGTTTGTGCTTATATCTGTAACGCATAAAAATATTGATGATTGATCAGAATCCTTTTCTGAGACAATTGAGCAATATGCGCCAGTCCATATACATATTGTATTTATACTACAGGTTAAAATCTTAAAGAGAAATGAATGCAACTTGTCACATTATCTTTTATTGCTCCAAGGACGAGCTTCTATAAATCTGAATCTCAGAATTTATATCAGGTTTTCGAGATATCATGTCATGAAGTTTGAAAAGCACTTTTTTGCCATATTTGAGAAGCCATAACAGCGCGAAGATACCTTTATTTATAAAATTTGTTATGTCATCTGAAACTCCAACTTATCGACTTTAGAATAAAGGTTTAACCACTGTTAACCACAACTAAACGATATCTCAGAAAAGATAAAATTTTGGATACATTTTGAGCAGATTCGTATTCAACGCTGCTAAATACTTTAGAAAAGTATTCTTTGGTCTCTGAGTTAAACAATTGTTGGTTTGTCTTATAGACCGAACGATTTTTTAATTCAAGTTAGTGATTAGTTCTGAATAATAAATCATTTTAGACGAATTTTTTTTAATGCTTTGTTTTTAACCGATAGAGATCATATATCGGTAAATTGTGGATCGTTCCTCATAAAATTTGATAGAAATATTAGTTCAGAAAGATCTGATTTACACTAGAACACAAACCACTAACCTACCGGATGCCAATATTCATTTTCTTAAAAAACCTAATGTGGATCAATTTTGTTAATTTTCAATACCAAGGAAACTGCATGAACATAAATTTCGGACCTCTATCTAGAAAGAATGACGAAGATGGCTAAATAGAATTTAATAAAGAAACAGAGAATTATATGCTTTGGTGGGTTTACGGTCAAAATATATCGATGTGTTACAAACAAAATGATTTAAACAATATATTTTTTGATTATCGTTATTAACGCTTGGATCAAGAAAAACAATCACTATTTTTTAAATAATTTTTCAGTTTTTTTTTATTATACTTCATCAAATTTTCATATATAGTTACAGAAAAATCTTTCTGATTGCATTACTAAATATTTGTTTGGTATTATCTTTTGTTTCATTTCATAAATCATGATGAATCTCGGTTATTTCTTTCATTTATGTTTTGTTGGTTTTGTTCTTAGTAGCATGTTGTTGTTGCAATAAATGAAAAAGAAAATGTATGCAGCCCGGCGCCAATTTCAAACTCATAATAATAGTAATTATTTATAGATTTTTTTTTTTTTGTTGCAATTTTGTTTCGTTTTTATTAATTTTTAGCTTGATATTAATGTGTTTGTTTTTTTTTAAGATTAAAATAACAAAGAAAACCATTATTTTGTTAATTATTTGCTTTTTTGTTTTTTTATAGTAGGTTTTGTTTATGTTTTAGAGTTGTTTGTTGTTTTGATCAACTTCAAATAGAAATTACACATTACACAGAGTTTATTATATTTAATTATTTATATATTTATATGTATATTTTAGTTTTTCTTAAGATTTCTTTTCAAAATATGGTATTTACTCTTATATTTTGTTTTAATTTAAAAAAAAGTAACGTGTTTAAAGAAAAATAAAGTAAGAAATATACATGTGTGTATGCAAGAAAAAAAGTTTAGAAGCCAACAAATTACAATTGTAATGTGATTTTAGGCTTTAAAGAACTGCTTAAAACCTTTCATTTAAAATTGTAATTTATTTGCTGTTTAGCTTTACATAATATTTTTTTTATTTTTATATATTTTTTTTTTGTTTATTTAATGTCCAGCAGCCTCAAGATAATAAAAATTAAAAAAATAGTGTGTGTGTATAGAGAAATGCAAACAAAAAGTTATAAATTTAAATACGATAAAAAAAAACACAGTTAAATAAAACACACCCTAGTGATTTAAAAGGAAAATAAACTTAAAACTAAACAAAGAAATCAATAAAACTAGTTTTTTAAGAAATAAGAAAAAGAAAATAACACTCCCTTAAATAAACCAGTTTAAAAAATTATTGTTGCTTTTACTTTACTTGCAACAGGAGTGTTATAAATGTTGTAATTAATAGTTTTTTTAATATTAGTTTAGACTTGAGAAAACAAAACCTTTAATTTTAAAAATTTGCTAAATTATTTCTTTTTTTTGTAAGTTATTATCATACTAGTTAAAAAGTTTGCATAGGACTGTGCTAATTTTCTTTTTTTTTTAATTATTAAACGGAAGTATTGAAACAATTATTATAAAGCAAAACGAATTTTTTTTTAACAGTTAACATACGTTTTAATGCAGTAGCCATGTTTTAAATTGTGTAAGCTCTAGTTGATGTGTTAAGTGTTCTTGTTTTAATGATTTTCTGTAACTATTAAATGCGGCAAACTAGGGAAAAACTATGTATAATTTTTTAAGACATAAAGGAAAAAGAGAATTTTTTATATAAAGGAGTATAAGAGAGCTTAAACAAACACAAAATATAAGCAGCAATAGAAATATTCATGATAAAAATATTTAAGTTTTTTTTTTTTTTTTTGCTAAATTAGGTTTCGTTTGTCGTAAGTGAAAACGTAAAAAGTTTAATTAATTATTTAAAAAAAAAGAAAGAAATATGAGTTTTTGTTTTCTTTACACTTAACTAGGTAAATTGATTTTGTTTGTTATACGAGTTTCTTTTTTTATATTACGTTTTTTCTTTTGAAATATTTGCTGCTCTTCTCTTAAGGATTTAAGTTTGTTTTTTATTTAAATTTTACTGATTTTTTTTTATTATTTTTGAATTTTGTATGTTGCAAATTTGTTTTCTTAATTTCTTTTTTTTTTATTATTATTATTATTTTTCTTCTGTAACATGCAGCTTTTTATTTAAAACTGCTAGCAAAACACAAAAAACATAACACTCATTTTTGTTTCTGCATCTTCTAGTTAGATGTTCAGAGTACAAATTTGCCAAATATAATACCAAAAATTATAGCAGCGATAGCAATCGCTATATAAAACATTGGAATTTGATTCTCAGCCATAACAGGAGTATAGGGTTCACCCATGGGGGGTTTAGAAGGTGATGATCGATTTCTGATTATTTCCTCCTAAAAAAGAAAAGTTATTGAAAAACAAAATAATTAAATAATTTCAACAAATTACCTTTATTTTCAACAATTCTTTTCTCAAATTACTGTTTTCTTCCCGCAACTGTCTGAGTTCATTTGTCTGCCATTCAGTTTGATCCGAATTATCCAGATTAAGGATCTAAAAGAAAAAAACCAAGAATTCTTTTAAAATATTCTAAATAATTAAACACTAACAAAAACTAACCTTTTCTTCATTCTTAACTTTAAGAGGTTGCGAAGCCTCAGTTTTAACAGCTTTAACAGCGGTTGCTGCTGTCTCTTCACGATGACCTTCTGGCATTTCAAAGACACACTTCAATTTGGCATCCATAAAGTGTTCTGGTGGCAATTCCTTCCACTTTTTTTTAGAATTTCAAGAAAAACAATCAGATATATTAAAAAAAAATTATAACAAATTCACTTATCATAAAAAACAGCACAATAAGACAAATAACAAACACAAAATAAATCAAAACTAAAAAAACAAATATTTACAATATTTACATATTTGTTGGGATCCTGTGGTTTTTCATTTGAGGGGCTCACAATACTTTGCACCATAAACTTATGCTTATTTTTTCGAAAGGATCAAAATTGAAGGGTTGCAAACAAACTGTAAATGAGGTTGAAAATAAAATTTCATTACTTAATAAACGAGTTGCAGTAATAATTTTACTCACTTTCAACAGAAACGCTATCATTTGGAGAAACGCAACCGAAATTTGGACGTACACAATAACGTTTTGGAGCGGTTGTTTTAATTTTAAACAAAATGGTTTCATCCGATGGATTCGTAAGTTTAAGTGTTGTTATAACTGGACTAGTAAATGGACCTTGAAATAGAGTAAGGAAAGTGATTAAATATATTGTTAAAAACAAAATAATTTTTTTATTAAAATAACATCATTAAACCCCATTTTCACTACCTTCAGTTATCGTTTACCAGGTAGTTATTCTATCAGTTAAGACAATTTTTATATGGGAACTGTATATATTCCGAGGCCTTATAGTTAGCGGAATCGTATCAAATATTTGATGAGGCACTATTTTTTATAATTTATATAATTTTTCGATCCTATTAAGTAAAAATATATTCCGAGGTCTTATACATAGCGGAATCGAATAAGCTGTGTCTGTCTGTCCGTCTGTATGTTTGCTGAAATCAAAGATCTGATGACCCCAGACATCTTCGGGACCCAAATCTTTAACAATTCTGTCTGACCGAACTAACTAACTAACTAACTAACTAACTAACTAACTAACTAACTAACTAACTAACTAACTAACTAACTAACTAACTAATTAACTAACTAATTACTACTAACTAACTAACTAACTAACTAACTAACTAACTACTAACTAACTAACTAACTAACTAACTAACTAACTTAACTAACTAACTAACTAACTAACTACTAACTAACTAACTAACACTAACTAACTAACTAACTAAAAGTAAGTAAGTAAGTAAGTAAGTAAGTAAGTAAGTAAGTAGTAAGTAAGTAAGTAAGTAAGTAAGTAAGTAGTAAGTAAGTAAGTAAGTAAGTAAGTAAGTAAGTAGTAAGTAGTAAGTAAGTAAGTAAGTAAGTAGTAGTAGTAAGTACGTAAGTAGTAAGTAAGTCCGTACGTAAGTCCGTACGTAGTCCGTCCGTCCGTCCGTCGTCCGTCCGTCCGTCCGTCAGTCGTCCGTCCGTCCGTCCGTCCGTCCTCGTCCGTCCGTCCGTCCGTCCGTCCGTCGTCGTCCGTCGTCGTCCGTCCGTCGTCCGTCCGTCCGTCCGTCCGTCCGTCCGTCCGTCCGTCGTCGTCGTCCGTCCGTCCGTCCGTCCCGTCCGTCCGTCCGTCCGTCCGTCCGTCCGTCCGTCCGTCCGTCCGTCCGTCGTCCGTCCGTCCGTCCGTCCGTCCGTCCGTCCGTCCGTCCGTCCGTCCGTCCGTCCGTCCGTCCGTCCGTCCGTCCGTCCGTCCGTCCGTCCGTCCGTCGTCCGTCCGTCCGTCCGTCCGTCCGTCCGTCCGTCCGTCCGTCCGTCGTCCGTCCGTCCGTCCGTCCGTCCGTCCGTCGTCCGTCCGTCCGTCCGTCCGTCCGTCCGTCCGTCCGTCCGTCCGTCCGTCCGTCCGTCCGTCCGTCCGTCCGTCGTCCGTCCGTCCGTCCGTCCGTCCGTCCGTCCGTCCGTCCGTCCGTCGTCCGTCCGTCCGTCCGTCCGTCCGTCCGTCCGTCCGTCCGTCCGTCGTCGTCCGTCGTCCGTCCGTCCGTCCGTCCGTCCGTCCGTCCGTCCGTCCGTCCGTCCGTCCGCCGTCCGTCGTCTCCGTCCGTCCGTCCGTCCGTCCGTCCGTCCGTCCGTCCGTCCGAGTCCGTCCGTCGTCCTCCGTCCTCCTCGTCCCTCCGTCCCTCCCCTCCCTCCTACCCTCCCTCCCTCCCTCCCTCCCTCCCTCCCTCCCTCCCTCCCTCCTCCCTCCCTTCCCTCCTTTTGTAAATGCAAAATAATTTTGAAATCTGGTCTGTGTAAAAACATATATGTATATACATTTTAAGGTCAAGTAATTTTTATAAAATATTTGGTATTAAGGGGATTATTAGGGGATAACAAAATTATTATTGTCATTACAATATTGTATACAGATTAGATCTACGATATCTAAATATGTGCGATTAGATTTCAACTTTAAAACTAAAACCTATACAAAGGATAAATTATGGTGACTAAAGCATATATTAATAAATTAAATAAAAATGAAAAAAAGTAATAATAATGACAAATTAATAACACGTCATATTAAATATATTGTACATACATAGAACAAAAAAATAACAAATGCATTTATAAGCAATCTTAGATAATACAACAAAATATTAAATTATTAAATATGATTTAAAAAAAATAGAAAAAAATTTGTCACATTTTAACCGCACACAATAAAAATAGATTTCAAGAGGCACTTAAAAGCTCAACGTATAAGAAAAGAAGGTGTTCAAAATATTCTCAATAGAATAGAAAGGAAAAAATAAAAGAATTTTTATATTAAAAGTGGGACAAGTTTACATTGAACAAATAAATGTTTGATAGCTTTAAAGGAAATAAACAAAAAAGGACAAACACAGCAAGGAGAGAAGAAGTATGATTTTATAATAGATTTTACTATCAGACAAAAGTTGCCAAAATGTATGTGATAAAGCAAAAACAATGTTGTACGCTAGTAAACCTTAAGAGTATATTTTTTTGTAGCTAAAGACGTCATTTTATGTTTGTCTTGTAACTACACCATTTGCAAAAGAAATTTAGAAAAACACTATTGAAACAGAGATATTTTTTTAAGTTTAGAAAGACATTTTTTTCGAAAAGAACTTACTCTACGGTCGAGAATCTTTGTAATGACGTAACAGTAATATTTAAGTCAACTACAGGATCTTGTTTCAAATTGCTTGAAACTTAATTCCCCAGCTAGAAGTGTTGGCAAACAAAATCAGCCCATTAAATTGTCACGCTAAATAAGTTACAGGTGTAGGTAAGCATGAAGACGTAACATGAGTGTGTTTAAATATATGAAAAGCAAGAAACAAATGCAAAATGAAAAGAACTTGAAAGAATCATCATCATTCATTTAATATTTGTCGACCTCAAAAACCAAAGAATAGAATAAAATAATAATAAAAAAAACACAAATTTAGTGGAAAATACTTTATTTCTCAAGCATGTGCTCTATATGGGGCTGGAGGGTATAATATGAAATATATACATATGTAATATTTATTATTTCAGTGTATTTTATTTTAGTGAAATAGAAGCAAAAAAAGCAAACTGCATTCAAGAAAAATTTTTCAATTATTTTCAAAATGTTTAAGTTGAAAATTACAAAGTAAAAGAAATTGTAATCAAATATGAATAAATTTATGTATTTTATGAATTCTCATGATTTAGCTTAAATTTTTTTTGGAACATAAAATCGAATTTCCGAAGTTAACTTAATGCGCTATAAAACCTATTAAAATTAAATTGAAAATAATTAAAAATTTTCAAAATTTTTTTCAAAAATGTTAAGTTCGAAATGGAAAATATTAGCAAAAAACAATATTTTTCTGAATTCTCATGATTAATGGTTTATTTCATAGCTTTCAAATTTTTAGAATACAAGTTCGAATTTTCGAAGAAATTTATAGAAACTTCAAACATTTTTTCAAAAAATCTAAGTTCGAAATGGAAAACTGTAAGAAATTTTCCATAAATATTAATAAATTTATATTTTTCTCAATCCGCATGTTTTATGGATTATTTTAAAAGCATTAAAATTTTTTGGAAATAAGTTCGATTTTTCAAAGTTATGTAAAAACGTTTTTTTTTTCAAAAAGTCTATGTTCGAAATGGAAAACTGTAAGAAATTGTGCATAAATATTAATAAAATTATATTTTTCTGAATCCGCATGTTTTATGGATTATTGTAACAGGTTTAAAATGTTTTCGAACATAAGTTCGAATTTTCGAAGTTATCTAAAAACGCTTACATTTTCATACTAAATTGAAAATAATTAAAAATGTATAAAAAAATATAAAATTTTTATCAAAAAGTTTAAGTTCGAAATTAAAAATTGTTAGAAATTGTTCATAAATATTAATAAAATTATATTATTCTGAATCCGCATGTTTTAGGGATTATTTTAACAGTTATAAAAACGCTTACATTTTCATACAACATTGAAAATAATTAAAAAAAACACGAAAATTTTCAAAAATGTTTAAGTTCGAAATTGAAAACTATAATTTAAAGAATCCTGCCTCATGATTTATTTATAATTTTCACTGCGTTAAAAATGTTTCGAACTTAAGTTCGAATTTTCGAACATAACTTAAAAATCTTATATTCTGAATCTACAATGTAAATATAAAATGTTTTAAGTTCGAAATTGAAAAGTGAAAGAAATTGTCCTTAAATATTAAAAAATTTATATTATTCACCCCTATTCTGCAGTTACGCTACGATCGAAAATTAATATTCCAACAAAAAACGGAATCGTAAGAAAAAGAAGAAGCAATTCCAGATTATTTCAATGCTTTACGATTACGATCGTAACTACGTTTTTGTAAGTTGTTATTTTAGTGACGGAGCTTCGAATCGAAATGCAGAATACCAAAGTTGCCAAACGGAAAAAATTTCGATTCGAATTGAAATGCAGAATAGGGGTGATTATGAAGCCCAACTACTTAAAGCTTATTTTCGCAGTTTTATTATGAAATTACTTTGAAAATATTTTAGATTTATTAAAAATAAAAAGTTTCGAAATTGGAAATTGTTCTCAAATAAAACTAAAATTACACAAAAAAGTTTTAATAATGTTAATATGAAATATAAAAATATAGAAATCTATTAACCAATAATGCAAATTTATTGTAATCTTTTATAAACTTTTAAAGAAAATTAGTAAAATACAAATCATACTATTTATGAACTTTTCATATTTTGAATGAAAATGTTTTGGAAAAAAGTCATGTTCAATTCATACTATTTACAACAAAATACATTCCAGTTATATGGTATGGTATATTTATATAAATTTTCCTTAAGTGGAGATTACTGACTTTGCTTCTTTACTTTTAATAACATGAATCACACTCTTTCCACTATAGAAAAAAGGTTTATATATAGAAAGACAACAACACCAAAATAAAAACAAAAGACCAAATTAAAAAAAAGAAAAAAAAAAAAAAAACAAATCAAAACATTTCTACTAGTAGTACAAACACAGGCAGCAATATGATTTTTGAAATTTCTCTTACGTTCGGTAGTGTAACAAAACAGAGCGAGTGAATAACTGAGTGGGTGGTTCGTTGTTTTATTAAAGGGAGGGAGATAAGGTTAAAATTCAACGCAACAAAATATTAATCATAAATGTGGCAATAATAATTAGTAACAGCAATCAAAACACAAATTTTTGTGTGTGTTTGCAAAATAAACAAAAACACAAAATTTTTAAAACCTTTAAAAAAATACAAATATAATGAAAAATAGAAAAATATGATGGCGAAAAATAAAAGAAAATATTTAGTATAGGAATAGGAATATACAAATTCAAATCGTAAAATATAAAAACAGAACACGACGTGTTGCATAAACGATGACAACATTTTATTTGTTTTGCACCAAAAAAAAAAAGGCAAAAGAATAAAAGACAAATTATAACAAGACGAACAAAAATAATATAAACTGAAAAGTAAATGACCTAAGATCTAATATATACAAGTATTGTATACACGAACATACACACAAACTCAAACACATTATTTGACAATTTAAAATTTTAAAACTTATCTTTTTGCATGCTTTTACAATTGAATGAATACATTAATGTAACAATTGTTATAAGTCTTAACAAAGACAGACAGTTTTTTTGAATAAATATAAAAAATATTGGTTAGTTTTTTTTTAAGCAATACTTATTTAATAATCTTTATTATAACGTAAGGTTTCTTGGGTTTATTTTTCTGACTATAAAATGAAACTATACAGAAATGTTGCATTGCAAAGTGAACGTATGTATGTGTATTGATTTTTTTATGTTGTTTTGCTTTACACAACCCACAAAACCCTAACAACTGCAAAAACCCACAAAATATTTACTTTGGAAATTAAATTCGTAGAAAAGAATCTAATATTAACAACAAACAAAAACAAAAAGTGGAATATATTAACCTAGTAATTACTCAGAGAACTATGAAATTTATTTTAAATGCTTGTAGTATATAATGAATTAAGGTACACAACAACAACAACTAAAAGAAGAACAATAACAATAAATGGCTGGCACACGTCACACATGAACCCACTTTATACTTGTATGTAATTTTTATATGTTCAAAGGTGTCATATCTACATTCAACAATAATTCACTTGCTAAAACTTTAACCTCAAAGTATGATAAAAGAAATTACGAAAAATAACAATATATAACAGGTTTTGCTTTGTTTATATAGTTTCCTAGCAAGAAAATAATATTTTTTAATAAAAATCCACCATTAGTCTTAATAACTTGAATAAGAAATGTGAATTGTCTAAAAATGAGAAGTAATTTTAAAACAAGCAAATTATTTAGTATTCCAACAAGTATATACTGTACAATAGACTATAGACGGTACTCCCGACTATGCACTAGACTATAGACTAGACTATAGACAAGACTATAGACTAGACTATAGACTAGACTATAGACTAGACTTTAGACTAGACTATAGACTAGACTATTGACTAGACTATAGAAAAGACTATAGACTAGACTATAGACTAGACTATAGAATAGACTATAGAATAGACTATAGAATAGACTATAGACTAGACTATAGACTTGACTATAGATTAGACTATAGACTAGACTATAGATTAGACTATAGACTAGACTATAGATTAGACTATAGACTAGACTATAGACTAGACTATAGACTAGACTGTAGATTAGACTATAGACTAGACTATAGACTAGACTATAGACTAGAGTATAGACTAGACTATAGACTAGACTATAGACTAGACTATAGACTAGAGTATAGACCTAGAGTATAGACTAGAATAGACTAGACTATAGACTAGACTATAGACTAGACTATAGACTAGACTATCGACTAGACTATAGACTAGACTATAGACTAGACTATAGACTAGACTATAGGCTAGACTATAGACTAGACTATAGACTAGACTATAGGCTAGACTATAGACTAGACTATAGACTAGACTATAGACTAGACTATAGACTAGACTATAGACTAGACTATAGACTAGACTATAGACTAGACTATAGACTAGACTATAGACTAGACTATAGACTAGACTATAGACTAGACTATAGACTAGACTATAGACTAGACTATAGACTAGACTAGACTAGACTATAGACTAGACTATAGACTAGACTATAGACTAGACTATAGACTAGACTATAGACTAGACTATAGACTAGACTATAGACTAGACTATAGACTAGACTATAGACTAGACTATAGACTAGACTATAGACTAGACTATAGACTAGACTATAGACTAGACTATAGACTAGACTATAGACTAGACTATAGACTAGACTAACTAACTAACTAACTAACTAACTAACTAACTAACTAACTACTAACTAACTAACTAACTAACTAACTAACTAACTAACTAACTACTAACTAACTAACTAACTAACTAACTAACTAACTAACTAACTAACTAACTACTAACTAACTAACTAACTAACTAACTAACTAACTAACTAACTAACTAACTAACTAACTAACTAACTAACTAACTAACTAACTAACTAACTAACTAACTAACTAACTAACTACTAACTAACTAACTAACTAACTAACTAACTAACTAACTAACTAACTAACTAACTAACTAACTAACTAACTAACTAACTAACTAACTAACTAACTAACTAACTAACTAACTAACTAACTAACTAACTAACTAACTAACTAACTAACTAACTAACTAACTAACTAACTAACTAACTAACTAACTAACTAACTAACTAACTAACTAACTAACTAACTAACTAACTAACTAACTAACTTACTACAGAAAAGTTTCAAACATTTTCCTTTGCATAGTAAATTTTCGACATTTTTTCAAAATTCATATTCTATTTATGATTTTCTTTTGTCAATTACAAATTTTATTTTTTTGGAGAAATTAAAGAAAAAAATTGAAAAATTTTCGTTAGTTTCATATACAATTTTCGTAAATTTCTCTTTTTATAATTAGAACGTTTTCGAAAAAAAATTCGAAAGTTTTCAAAAAATTGTCGAAAAATGCTTTATTTTAAGAAAATTTCTGATAATTTTGCTATGACCTACACAAAATTTTAAGATTTATTAATCATTAAATTATCGAAAATAAAAGTCTGGCCTTGACTTAATAACAATTAATAAATAAAATGCATTTTGATGCGCTAAACAAGTTTTATACAAACAAATATACACACAAAACACAGACCTTATCTAATGGAAACAAAAAAAAAAAAAAAAACATTAATTAATTTGCTAAAATATGATAACACCCTAGAATTTTTATAAAACAAAAGAATTCAAACTGTTAAAAACAACACAGCTAAACGGTCACTTTAAATAATGCAAGATAAAATAAACTGTTCGATAGAATTTATCTTTAAATCTACCGTTAAAAAGTGGACTTAAATAGTATTCAGAAAACCTTTTATACCGCTAGCAACTGAATTTATATTTCAAATCATTTATTATTCATTTAAGCTAAAAACAACATATTAAAATAATTTATTTACTTTGACACTGTTAAAATGGTTCTAAGTAAAAAAAATTAACACAAAATCTAATAAAAAAAAAGAAACAACTTGGAACGCTTTAAGTTAAAAATAAATAAAAGCGAATGTTTGTTGTTTTCTTTTCGCTGTTTTCATATTTCTGGTTTGCTAATGAATATAAAAGAAATACAAACGCCCTTCTAACCTAGTGAGGAAAATAATGTTCTAAATCTAGACAAAATATAAAGAATTAAAAAAAAAAAACAATTAAGAAATAATAGCCTATAAAGACTATAGAATACACTACACCAAGAGGGTTCAGTAAAGAGGCGTGATAAGGATACTATGGGTCCGATCATTATAGAATTGGTTAGCGTGATTACTATTCGTTATGAAACTTGATTTAATGTTAATGATTAAAAAAATTATGACGGTATTTCGAAATTTATGAGCTTTAGAGGTTCTTTTTCAGGCCTAAGGTCAGTTATGTATTAATAGATAAACGGATTTGCTTTAATCGCTTCGGAACCAATTTCTGGTAAACTTTAGATACAATTTTTAGCCCGTTACAAACATTGGCATAAACGCATTATACTTTTGACTCTGTATTGTTGTAGGGTATTGAAAAGAATCGCCAAAACAACACGCACACATTGTCATCTACATATAATCAAATGACGAGCAGAGACGACACAAGTATGCAGACGCAAGACGACATTCCTAAATAATTTAAAAATTTTATGATTAATTTATAACAGCATAAAAATTATAGAATTTTTATTAATTTTTCAATGGCGCTGTCACTGGCCCCTATGCATGCTGGCTACTTCTGCTAAGGCAATTTCATTGGAATCGTTTTTTTTTTCTAATTCCTCCAAGACTTGCTTCCTTATTATGTATGTTTTTTCTATGCTTATTCTTCTTCCATTTTTTCTTCTTTTTTACTTACCAATAAAGCGCAACTCGCCTGGTGGGTCAATGATTAGCTTGGCTCTAAGCTGGGCCTCAGTAAGAAGGGCCATGTTGTTTTCTTTTTCAGTTAAAATATCTTTAAATTAATACGAAAGAAAATGAGTTTTCTTTTTTTTTTTTTTTTGCAAAAATTCAATTAATTTGTCTTTGCTGCTGCTGCTTTTCTCTGGTTTCTCCCTTCTGCTTTTAGACTTCTTTGCTTTCGTTTTATTCGCTGCGTATGATGATGACTGCAGGGGAATTTTTGTGCTTCGAATTCGGACAGAAGAAAAAAGTGAACTCGTTGTCTTTAGCTTTTTACGGATTTTTTCGTTTTCACACGCCGGGTGTTTTTATCACTGATTTTTTATCGCATTTAAAGAAGAGTACAACTCTTAATCTATGAATTTCTAAATGCAAATTATATTTTCCTGAAATTTGCACAATTTATTTTAATTGCTTAAACGCACAAAATAAAATTTTTTCCAGTTTGCTATAATCCGTTTTGCGTTTTCACATCAATTTTTTTTTTGCTCTCTTCAGTTTTCCTTTTTGCTTCAATTATTTTTGGCAAATTCGCATGCGTCATCAACACGTTGCCAGATTGTGTATGATGTTATACATGTTAATAATTTATTTAAAAGTATAGATAGAAATAATCACTAAGAGTAAATTTTTTATTAAAAAACTACTATTTAAGAGAAATTATTAGTTTAAAGATTAATATTTTCTTTAATAGGCTAATTTTATATTAATTAAAACTAACACGTTACATATGGCATCCTTAAAATTTGAAAGTTTCGCTTTGAATTCGCTGTAATAGGAAGTGTTTGGAAAGAGTTTATATTAAGTGGCAGGGTTGATTTAAGTATAACAGTGAAAGAAATAAATGTTAAATTAAATAAGTAAAAGTTACAATTAATTTTCGAAAAAACTTATTGGATTTAATGCAAATGTTAAAGAGTAGATAAACTAGTAAAGAATCTGTTGAAAACACTTTAATTTATAAAATTTTCCAAAAAAAAAATTTGAAAATTGATACAAAAATTTCTATAAACAACAAAAAGTTCGAAAATGTTATATAAAAAGACAAATTTTCGAAAAATTTATAGAAAAAAAAAGATTTTCTGAAAGAAATTTATAAACATTTTCTATAGAGAGTATGTTTAAAATATTAAAAATGTCTATAGAGATAGGTACATTTTCTATAAAGAGGGAATATTATGATGAAAAATAATTTTGAAAATCTTTTTAAAAAAAGAGAAATTTTGAAAAAAATTTAACATTTACGAAAAAAGAGAAAATAATAAAATTTTTCGAATTTTACTGGATTTTGTTTAAATAAAACTCTTCATTTGTATAACAAAAAACTACTTCCAGTACTTTATGTCTATAAAGATAAATTTTCTATAAAGAGGGAATATTATTATGAAAAATTATTTTCGAAAATCTTAAAAAAAGAGAAATTTTGGAAAATTCTCTAAAAAAATTTAAAATTTACGAAAAAAGAGAAATTTTCGAACATTTGCTAAAAAAAGAAATTAAACAAATTTCTGTGGAAAAAAAAGAGAGAAATTTTGGAAAATTTCCTAAATTTTCTATAAAATAATAGAATTATTCGAATTTTACTAGATTTTGTTTAAATAAAACTCTTCATTTGTATAACAAAAAACTACTTCCAGTACTTTATGTCTATGTATTATTATGAAAAATAATTTTCGAAAATCTTCTTAAAAAAAGAGAAAATTTGGAAAATTCCCAAAAAAATTTAAAATTTACGAAAAAAGAGAAATTTTCGAAGATTTGCAAAAAAAGAGATATTAAACAAATTTCTGTGGAAAAAAATGTTGGAACGTTTTCTAAAAGAGAGAAATTTTGGAAAATTTCTTAAATTTTCTATAAAATAATAGAATTATTAGAGTTTTACTAGATTTTGTTTAAATAAAACTCTTCATTTGTATAACAAAAAACTACTTCCAGTACTTTATGTCTATAAAGATAAATTTTCTATAAGGAGGGAATATTATTGTTAAAAATAATTTTTGAAAATCTTCTTAAAAAAGAGAAATTCCCTAAAAAAATTTAAAATTTACGAAAAAAGAGATATTTTCGTACATTTGCTAAAAAAAAAAATAAATTAAACAAATTTCTGTGGAAAAAAATTTTCTAAAAGAGAGAAATTTTGGAAAATTTCCTAAATTTTCTATAAAATAATAGAATTATTCGAATTTTACTAGATTTTGTTTAAATAAAACTCTTCATTTGTATAACAAAAAACTACTTCCAGTACTTTATTATAAAAGTAAAACACAAACGCTGTAATTCATCAAAATATATAAAAAAATAACAAAACGGGTTTATATTGTAGATATAGGAATGATGAGTTCTACATTTTAACCTTATTTTTTTTTCCAACTTAAGCCAATTCAGTTATTAGCCCTTGAAATTTATCCAAAAATATCTGTTTCGCACTGCAATCCTTCATATTCTCCACAAATTTACGTATATTTTTTGTTATATTCTCCTCCAAAGGATGACCACATTTCTTCATAATCTCCAGTAGCAAAGATTCAAAACTCATAAAGGTTTCTTCATAGATTTGTTCGGGTGCCGATGAAATGATTTTCAATACTTTTATTTCTAATTTTTCAATTTTCTTATTGTCATCTTCGATTTGAGGCAATAGGAATTTTTGTACTATATTCGCATAGTTCGATAGGCAATGACGATAGTTGTTAATAGAGTTGGGATTTTCGGTTTCATTGACAACGCCACTTAGGATGATCATAACATCGGATATATGGGGTAAAAGACGTTCACTGCGTGCTAACCATTCGGTTTCTTTCATTGTACAGCGTACATAATTCTGGGCATGAAAAGGAAGGAAATCGGTTATTTTATATAGACAATAGTTATGTTTAGGCTATGATTCTGTAAGAGAAAGATTAACTTACTATAATTAAAAACATTTCTGCTTCAGA
Source organism: Lucilia sericata (assembly GCF_015586225.1). Classification (NCBI taxonomy): domain Eukaryota; kingdom Metazoa; phylum Arthropoda; class Insecta; order Diptera; family Calliphoridae; genus Lucilia; species Lucilia sericata. The sequence continues at coordinate 289,223 of NW_023994450.1, forward strand.
TTTATCTTCAATATCGAGACGTATTAAAAATCTATCAAATTCTATGGGTATTTGATCGGGAGTTAGAGAATATTTTTGAAAGTAATACTGAGTGAGAGGTTTATATGAATCCTTTATAACTTTTGTTATCCATTTGCGATCTACAAAATGTAAAAAATAAATCCAATATTATCAAAATATTTAGATGTTTTTAATACATTTTCGAAAAATAAAAAATTTCGAAAATGTTCTATAAAAAGAGAAAATTTTGAAAATTTTCTATAAAACGAGAAAATTTCGAAAATTTTTTATAAAAATAGAAAATTTTGAAATTTCCTATTAAAATATAAAATTTTAAATGAAAATATATGAAATAAAGGTAGAAAAGAATTCTTACCCTTTTCAGTAGCATTTGGTAAAAATTTCTTAGAAGTCTTCTGTATAAACTGTATACATTCGCGTACAATTTCATCTCTAACATCCGAGTAAGTTATCAAATCCCATCTCGCTTTATCCATAATTTGGGCCGCCATCAAAAGAACTGGAGCAGTAATTTCTCCAAAATTTAAAGGTTTATTCGACTGAGACTCACCGTAGGAGCCAATTAAGTTGAGACATTTAACCAAAGGCAACAAATGTTCAAATTGTTGTTGATCCAAATATTGATTAACATGTTTGTGAATAATTTTCTTAAGAAATTCTGTTTTATTATCGGGATAGTAGAGTGTAAAATATATCTCACACAATAGGGCGGGAAAATAACGTTGCTCCAGGCAAGTTAATTCATTAAAAACCCCCA
>NW_023994450.1:297500-307500 GCF_015586225.1 Lucilia sericata
TAATACTGAAATATCCATCATTCCCCTTCTCAATTTTTATTCCTAAGTAAAAATTGACTTCTCCAAGATCAGATATTTCAAAATTCTGGCGCAATAAATTTTCTACATAACTTTGATGTGTGGATAATTTCGTGGCGACAAGTATATCATCTACATATATTAAAATAAAAATCCAGCTGTTATCTTTATTTACTTTTAATATGCAGGAATCCGCCAAACCTTTTTGGAAACCATTATTTATAAAAATTTGAATTAATTTTTCATTCCAACATCTAGCTGCTTGTTTTAACCCATAAATACTTTTCTGTAGCTTGCAACATTTTCCTTCTTTAATAATAAATCCAATAGGTTGTTTCATATAGATTTCTTCCTTGAGATCGCCATAGAGGAATGCTGTTTTAACGTCATAGTGCTTAACCATTAGTTTATATTCTCCAGCAATTGTTAAAAATAAACGGAACGTTGTTTGGCGTACGACTGGCGCAAAAACCTCATCATAGTCTACACCATATTTTTGATTAAATCCCTGAGCAACTAGTCTAGCTTTATACTTTGTTATGACACCATCTGCATTTTGTTTTAATTTATAAACCCACTTACAACCGATTGGTTTACGGTCATTTGGAATATTTTCTAAAATCCAGGTGTTATTCGCTTGTAATGAATCAAATTCTTCCTTCATTGCTTTTAACCATAGTTCCTTATCACTTCTTTTCAATAACTCATTATATGATTTAGGCTCCGTAAAATCTGTTACTATATTTGCTCTATATCTCTCTGGAAGTTGACCCTTTGTTATCCTTGAAGATCTTCTTAACACCTGTTGTTCTTGATCTGATATTATATTATTAATTTCAATTAGCGGCTCTTGAATTTCTTCTTCATCCGTAATTGTAATTGGAGAATTTTCCAAAATTTCAGAATCGAAAAATTCTTCATCGCTTAATAAATCACTTCGATTTTCCAATACTTCATCATTATTTATAATTTCTTCGGAGTGTATTATTTCATTATTTTGACGTTTCTCATTATTTTCAATAGATGTATTAGATGGTGTAAAAAGATCTATGTATACTTCATTGTTATTTTTATTTAGTATTTTAGTACAATTTTCGGATTCAATTACTTTATAATCCCTACTAATTACAATTTTATTTGTATTTTTATCTAAAAATCGTAATGCTTTAGACTGATCTGAATATCCAACAAAAGTCAATGTTTGGGCTTTTTCATCTAATTTCTTCCTTTTTTCTTTAGGAATAAACACAAGTGTTTGACATCCAAATATTAGAAAATCGCTTAACTCCGATTTCTTGCTTTCCCAAATATCCAACGGAATGCAATTTGTAGCTCTTGTTAAAACACGATTTTGTATGTAGGCTGCAGTAATAGCTGCTTCTCCCCAATAATATTTAGGCATACCAGCATCAATCAGCATACAACGAACCATTTCTACTATGTATCTATTCCGCCTTTCGGCCACACCATTTTGTTCGGGATTGTAAGGTACCGTAAATTGTTGTTTTATACCATGTTGTTTACAAAAAGATTCAATTTCAAAGTTAACGTATTCTCCTCCATTATCCGATCGAATAACCTTAGGATATTTATCAAATTTCGTCTTCATAGTTTGGCAATATTCTTTTAGTTTGGTTGCAACTTCGGACTTATAATTCAACAAATATATAGTAATATACTTACTATGGTCGTCAATAAAGGTGACAAAATATCTTTTACCACTAGGAGTCGCTGAATCCATGGGGCCACATACATCGGTATGAATCAAATCCATTACACTATTTGTTTGTTGACTTGAATACTTCGGAAATGGATTTCTCGACAGTTTTCCCTTTATACAAATTTTACAAATTTCTTCGCAATCGCAATTTTTAGGTATTTCATTATATATTTTTAACATCTTCTTAACACAATCAATATCACGATGACCAAAACATCTATGCCATTCATGGATACATTTAGATTGTTTTACAAATAGAGCACGTTGATTTTCTGATTGAATGTTAAGTTTATAAAGTCCATTCTTTAATGAAGCTGTCGCAATAATTTCATTATTAAGTTGTATTTCACATATATTTTTATAAAATATTACACGTAAGCCTTTTTCTGTTAATTTCTTTACTGAAAGAAGATTACTCTCAATATTAGGAACATAAAGTACATCATTTACTGTAATATTTTGAATTTTATCATCACCCTTTATTACTTTCAAAACACCAGAACCTTTACCACAAGTTTTCATTTCATATCCATTTGCCACGGTGATTGTTGACTTACATTCTTTATCGAGTGTTTTGAAAAAATCTCTTTCATTACAAATATGACTTGTAGCACCAGAGTCAACATACCAATTGGGTGAGTCACAACCAGCAACACAGAAGCATAATTCATTATTACGTTCATTAACCACAATATTAGTCTTGCCCTTTTTTAAGGATTCTTGATATAGATGGCAGTCCTTACGTACATGTCCTGGTTTTTCACAATAAAAGCAAACAATTTTCGAACGGGGTTTTAATTTTCTATTAGTATTACCATATACTTTCAAAACGGAATTTTCATCATTAATATACGTTTGCTTTTGAGTCCTTCTTCTAGATTCTTCAATCAATTTTTCTTTAACTATAGATAGAGAAGGTACACCATCACCTCTAGCTTCAAGAGTTGTTACTAATACATCGTACGACTCGGGTAAACTACGAAGTATCATAGCAACCTCCCATTTTTCACTAAGTTTCTCTCCCATGCTGCAAAGGCATTTGATTTCATGTTGCATCTTGCTTAAATGTTTCTCCATGTCACCATTTTCTTCTAATTGCATTTGACAAATTTTCTTCATTATAAATACACATTCGCTGAAAGAATGACGTTCAAAATGATTCTTGATAACCAACCATGATTCTCTTGCAGTTTCCACTTCATCAATAAGATAAAACAAATCATCTTCAATCATCAAATAAATTGATGCTCTTGCGCTTTCATCTTTTCTTTGCCAAACTGCATCCACTTCATCTGGCTTTTCATCTCGGATAACATACCACGTATCATCTCTAATTAGTACACATTCTGCTTTCTTTTTCCAAATTTGATAATTACTTCTGTTAAGTTTTTCAAAAGATGACTTAAAATCTTGAGCCATTGTGTGTCCTGGGCCCATAACCTGTTGGCGCAGCTCAATATATTCAATATATTTAAATAATTTATTTAATATAATGTATTTTATTTATTAACAAAATAATATTGAATAGATTAAAAGTTTTTTCAGAAGTGACAAAATATTTCAAATATTCTACGAATATTTTTTCAAAGAGTTATTTATAAATTATAAAATACAAAAATGTTAAGTATTTAATTTATCAAGTAATATTGTTCTATCAACAATCTATCTATCTATCTATCTATCTATCTATCTATCTATCTATCTATCTATCTATCTATCTATCTATCTATCTATCTATCTATCTATCTATCTATCTATCTATCTATCTGTGTTGGTTGGTTTAATCCTGCAAAGGTAGCACAATCATTTGCTAGCTAAGTACAAGAATTTCAGAATTTTATTGTACTTTTCTCCAAAGTTTCCTGATGCCATTTGATAAATTTTTTATACAAAAGTCGAAATTTTTATGAAATCTACTGTGAATAATGTGAAAGTCCTTAATTGACCAGTCTACTGATATTAAATCATCTTTGTAAAATCTCTAAAATAAAGGTATCCATTATTGGTAAAACGAATCTACACGACGGACTAAATTTTCTTACATGTGTTGATAAAACAATAACTTACCTCCACGAAAATGTAATTTATTAAAAGGTTTCAATTGTTTATTACAATATTCCATTATGGACTTGATGCCATCAAATTCATCACAGTATTCCATGGCTGTTTCTGCTCTTAGTTTATCTAGGGTTTTAAATAAATCACGCATCGGTATTATTAACTTTACAATTGGTTTTTGAAAGTTTAAGTTATAAAAATTAATTTGCAAAGACTAAAATTTGTAAAACAAAAGATTTTCTGCAAATTTCCTTCTTTATTTTTGGCACACAACATGTAAACAATTGTTAACAACTGTTATTCCGGCATTGGTAAGAGTGTTGCTAATTATTAAATTCCTTTTAAGCGGTTTTTAACAAATAAGAGAATAACAATTAAAACAATTATTACTTTATTAAATTTACAAAAGAACTTATAGCTAAACACATAAAAAAGTTTAGATGTTTACTTTTATAAAAATTATTTTTTCCTTTTAATAAAAAAAATGTGTGTAAATATAAAAAACCGCATTTTTTGTAAGGCAAAAATACAACACTGCTTTATATTTGACTGAGCAATAACCCTGTTTTTGTATATTCTTTCAAACACCGGTTTTTATTACGTCTTTTGTTTTGATTATAAATATAAAAAACAATAAGAAAAGGTGTGTAAACAAATAGAAAAATATCAGAATTTTCTCTTGCTATTTTTCTCTTGGGGCAATCAAACTTATAATTTTTATTGTGTTTAAAAAACTTGAAAAAACTTTAAGAAAATGCATTAAAATAAGAAATTTATAAAAAAACAAAGAATAATAATAATATAAAATAGAAATGAGTGAAGAGTTCGAATTAAATGCCTTACAAAATGGTGCAGATGAAATTAGAACAACAAATAGCAGCAATACGAAGGCAGAATATTTAATACAACAATTAAATGCCACAAATTTTAAGAAATTGGCCTTATTTGTTGTTGTGGGATTTATAGTATATCATGGCATCCTTAATTGGCAGTATGGTAAGTAAAGGAATGTTGTTAAAATCAATTTTAAGACTAACTGCGTCTCGTTATTTTTTATAGGAAGTGACTCCTGCCAGTGGCTTTTGTCCAAAGGACGTTTTAAAGGTGATAACGAATGGCAGCCCTATGGTTGTATGATGCACAAGTACACGCAAACGTAAGTTATTTAAATATTTATAATAATTATCATATTTAATTAAAATTAATTAGTGTTTTTGTGGGTATAAATGAGTCATTCCTGTTATTGTGTTGTTATAGTGGAAAAATCATGCGTGTTTCCCATTGGTTGTGTGGTACTGCTGATAAGCTTAAATTTAATTTATAAATTGCTGTTCTTTCATTAATTAACCAAAGAATTAACATTCATTATTTATTTAAAAAAATTGAGAACGCAAAAGATTTTCTGATAAGGCATTAACAATTTTGTTCAATGCAATTTATTGTTTATGTTTTTTTGGCGCAAATATGTCAGAAAATTACTGGAATGTTTAAATGTCTGTTAAAACTTTTCAATTTTGTCAGTAATTCCTATTAATTTATGATATTTTATTTCTAATTAGCGACACTCGCCGCTGTTTGCGTTACCTGGCCTTTTGGAGTTATAAAAATCACTTTGTTTTCATTGGCGATTACTCAATACATCAATTGTATAAACAATTTATCAATCATTTACATCCCAGCGATGATGATAATGGTTCAATGCTTTTACAACCACCCATCGATACCGAATTCGAAGATCGTAAACTTAATATGAGAGCAACATACATATTTGCCAATGAAGTTTCGGATTTTCTTCTTGAATCTCTTACCAAATTTGAAGATACCAAAGAGGTGCGAGCCGTTTTTGTGGTGGGTTTTACTCATCGCAATTTCTTAAACGGCAATGTTACCGAAGAACTTTTAAAACAATACTCCGTTAATCTAACACGTCTCCTGGTGCCATTTGATCATTTAGTTACCCAAAAATCTAAGGTTTTATGGAAACTACAAGATCGTGTAAATGAAGAAAAATTACCTGATATGTGGAAGTTGGTGAAAAATGAAGATATTGATCGTTTGAATCGTGTTGCACGTACCGTGTTTCGTTATACGGATGCTACGATTTGGGAATCAGCTTGGCATATATCGAATGGTTTGGTGGATAGTGCCGTCGATGGTTATAAGTTGTGTTCATTGGGTTTGCGGCATTATGTGCAATTAATGTTGAATATGTATTGCAATGATTATATGAATTATAATGATGGCAGTTGCTGTAGTAGTGCTGAGCCGTATACGCTGTTGCAGATTGTTACCTATGCGGTATTTGGAGTGTGGTGAGTAGAGTTTTGTGGGAATGAAATGAGAAGTCTTTTTATGGAAAATTTCATAAGAAATTTTTTGATAAATTTTGTTTTTATATAAAATTTTTGATAAATTTCTTTCTTAGAAAATTTTCGATAAATTTTATTTTTATCACAAATTTTCACTAAATTTTCTTCTATAGAAAATTTTCTTTTTATAGAAAATTTTCAATAAATTTTCTTTTTATAGAAAATTTTCAATAAATTTTCTTTTTATAGAAAATTTTCAATAAATTTTCTTTTTATAGAAAAATTTCAATAAATTTTCTTTTTATAGAAAATTTTCAATAAATTTTCTTTTTATAGAAAATTTTCAATACATTTTCTTTTTATAGAAAATTTTCAATAAATTTTCTTTTTATAGAAAATTTTCAATAAATTTTCTTTTTATAGAAAATTTTCAATAAATTTTCTTTTTATAGAAAATTTTCAATAAATTTTCTTTTTATAGAAAATTTTCAATAAATTTTCTTTTTATAGAAAATTTTCAATAAATTTTCTTTTTATAGAAAATTTTCAATAAATTTTCTTTTTATAGAAAATTTTCAATAAATTTTCTTTTTATAGAATATTTTCAAACAATTTTCTTTTTATATATTTTCGATAAATATTTTATAGAAATTTTTGATAAATTTTCTTTTTATAAAAAATTTTCTACAAATTCTTCAATTTTTAAAGAAAGTTTTTGATATATCGAAAATTTTTGATAAATCCTCTCTTCAAAATAGTTTAACTCAAACTTTCTCTATTCCCATTTCAGTATAATTCTAACCTGTGGCATTTTTCTACGACGTTGGCTTTTACATTTACGCGGTCATACTTTGTATACGCCCCTACAACCACAACGTCATGATCTACACGCAGCCACCATGTCGTCAGCATCAGCAAATGGTTCTTCGTCTTTAAGTCTCGCTGGTATGGACTACACCACACCCATAGTGGCCATGGCCATGTTGGGCATTATAATGGTCTATTTCTATATATGTGATCGTACGAATTTCTTTATGAAAGAAAATAAGTACTATTCTGAATTTAGCTTTTGGATACCGGTGGGTTATGTTTTTGCTTTGGGTCTTTTCTTTACCGAAGACTCAAAATTTACCAAAGTACTCAATCGTGATCAATCGGATGAGCTAAAGGGTTGGATATTGCTGGTGGTGTTGATTTATTATATGACTGGCGCTCATCGGGTTTTACCTATACATATGCATATTAAATTGCTGCTCAGTGGTTATCTATTCCATACGGGCTATACCCATTTTTCGTATATGTGGCAAACTGGCAATTCAGGTTTCGTTAGATTTTTCCAGGTAATATTTCGTTTAAATTTTATGACAGTGATTTTGTGCTTTTGCATGAATCGTCCTTATCAGTTTTATTATTTTGTACCGCTCTTATCCTTCTGGATGTGTGTGGTGTATTTTCTACTTTCTTTGCCGCCCCGTATAACTGCCCAATCGGTAGAATCAAATCCTTTACATTATTTATATTTGGTGGGTAAATTTGTGGGTTGCTTTAGTGTCGTCACCATATTGTTTATGTCGGAGGTATTTTTTGAGCGTATTTTTGTTACGCGCCCCTGGAAGGCTCTATTCGTTACCACCGATGATGATATACATGAATGGTGGTATCAATGGAAATTGGATCGTTATACGGTTATGTTTGGCATGATTGCTGCCGCCTGTTTTCATATAGCTCAAAAATACAGTATATTCGATGATAACAATCATGGTAATTTATTTTCCCGCAGAACGTCGATAACTGTTACCCTTTTGGCTTTATTGGGAGTGGGTTTTTATACCGCTTTTTCTTTTCTCTGTCGCAATGAACAGAATTGTGAGGAGATTCACTCTTATATAGTTTTTATACCTATAGTGGGTTATATTATTTTACGCAATATATCGGGCATGTTACGTACCCGCTACTCGACTTTCTTCGCCTGGTTTGGACGCATCTCTTTAGAGTTATTTATCTGTCAATATCACATCTGGCTGGCGGCCGATCGTCATGGTGTTTTAGTTCTACTGCCCGGCTTTCCCACTCTAAATATGATTATTACTTCGTTTATATTTGTTTGCGCCTCGCATGAGGTTCATCGTATTACTCAAATTTTACTGCCTTTTGCAGTGCCCAATGACTGGAAATTAGTTACACGAAATTTCATTATATTTTTAATAATCCTAATACCAATAGCTCATTCTGATGGTATGTTTTGAGAAAGTTATTATTCATACTTAATTTTTCCCCTTTTTTGAGTTAATTTAAAGATTTGTTTTTAGATCAATTTCATTATTATAAAAACTGGTTTCATATTGTTTTAAAAATATCTGGAAATCTCTTACAAATTCGTTTCGAAAGCAAGTATTTTGATTTACAGTTTATTTAAAACACATTTTTGATTATTTTTAATTATGAAGTTAAGCTTTAAAGTAAACTTCTATTTGGAAACAAAATTTTAGACAATTAAGTATTAAATACTAATTATTAAATTTAGTTACTTATTAAATCTCTATTTTGCTTTAACAAACTTAAGCTGAACAGTTTTCACAATTATATTTTGTTCAAATTATTTTCCCCCTTTTTTCGTTACTAAACTTAGCAAGTGTTTTCAAAAAACCTTAACTTTAACTAGTATTAAAGCAAAACAAATAAAAATTAAATTAAAATTTTCTTAATAAGCTTAAAATAATTAGTACTATGAATAATAAATAAATAATTAAACATAAATTTCAGTCAATTTAGTCTATAGAAAGTTATAAACTCTAGTAATCTTTAAATTAGTGATAAAAAAATATTAATTAATCTTTTGTTGTTTTTTTTTAACACTTAATTATTTTGTAATTTATATTTATTTGTGTACTTATTAATAATTTCTTTACTTTTTTGTTTGTTTTTTTCTCTTAATTTAGCTTGGGTCACAAGCACAAATTAATAATGTTTATATGAAAACAAATATAAAAACGAAATTAAAACGAAACAAATCAATTCACATTTCATAAGAAAATCATTTTGGTTTGGCACTATTACTACAATCAAGAGTTTAACAAAATTTCAAGATTCCCTTTAATAATGCAAGAATTCTACAATCAAGTTTATACATCAAATCATTTCATAAAGGTAAGTGCTTTTTTCACAACATTTTTCTCTTATAAATTTATTTAAAAGTAAAAATGGAAATAAAAAGAAAAAAATTTTAAATAAAAAGTAAAAATAGAAATAAAAAGAAAAAACTAAATAAGCATTTCTCAAAATGACTGCTCATAGTATTTATAAAACATTTAGACTTATTATTACAATTTGTTTTTGCCTTTAGTTATTGTAATTATGGAATCAGCCATAAATATGTTATTAAACTCCATAAAATTTCCACCCAGTATTCATTTATTTTCTTTAAATTTCTTTCAATATTTTTGCTTTCTTTAAACTATAATTTTCCGTCATTGTTGTTATTTTCTTTGACTTCGTTATTATGTCCTCCTTAACATTTAAAACACAATAAATAGAAACTTTTAGCTTCCTTTAAAGGTAACAGTGTCATTATTGTGTGACGGTATCCAGCAACTTCGATTGTTATTTACAATAATAACTTTTATATCAGCCACAGACTGTGGCCCACAGTTCAATAAATTTAAAAACTGCAGATTGATTTTATTTAAAAAATAATCATTGAAAATTATTTTTTATACGAAAAACTAAAATCAAGAATCTAATTAAAATCAGCTATCAGTCAAATTTCCCCTTAAAAATTTGCTTTAAACTAAGAGCATCTGTAAGTCCACAAAATAACGATAGAAACTGATCAAAATAGGCGATCACTCATATTTTCCATTAAAATTAAATTTTACATAATTATACCCTACACAAC